>NW_025778302.1:0-88175 GCF_021130785.1 Homalodisca vitripennis
AAAAAGAAAAAATATTTGAAGAAGAAAAAGAAAGAGAGAGTGAACTCGAGAAATTACATATCGCCCACAGTACGAAAAATGTTTAAAAAGAGAAAAATGTGTATGAACATTAGGAATTGATGATTGTAGGGCAGCAGATTTAGTTATAATGTCTAACTATATTCATGATCAAAATGATGGTTTTAAGTATTATGTTAAATGTTATTGATTCGTTTCTCAATAATTATGCTGGAGAAATCAAGAGATATCAAAAAGAAAAAAACGCGCACATGGTTATTTCCAAAAGCTTTCGAAGGCGATATATAGTAAAACATATTGGATGCCATAGCACAGGATGAATCACAAACCTCCTAAACTACTCTCATAACAGTTACAGGGTATCTAGAGTTAGTATTACAAAATAAAAGAATATTTAACGATGTTGTCTTGAGGAAAACCAACATTAAGATTTATCATACTGAGACAAACGAAGAGAAATCAAGTATTGATAGAGAGATATACCCAGAACTTCAAAATGATATAGAATGAAGGTTCTTTTTGAGATTAATAAAAACTATTAAATGGATCGATATTATTCAAAACAATCGTAAACTAAACACATTTATAACGACTACCAGTTCACTGCCACACTCAAAATGAAACCGAAAGTCGTAGTTAACGCGATGCAGAAAGGATGTTATTAGAGACCGTTTATCAAGTAGTGATTCCTACACATGAACAATTCTCAACCGAAATCTAAAGTGTATTAAAGTCAATGATCAGGTGTAAAAATATGTGAATGTTCTAGTAAATACAACAAACATTTTCGAAACAATATAAGAACAATGGACATAAGAGGAAAATCTTTGTTTATTTACAAACTTAATGAACAGCAGAATCGCTGTATCTTCTATCGTATATAGATTTTAAATAATGAAGAAACTAACCGGAAAAGTTTTGGAGTGAAATATGGAATTGTGAAAGCTCACAAAGCTGGTAATTTTTTCTATATAAAATGGAAGTCTCAAAAGAAATGTACAATAAGTGTCAAGAATTGTAAAGGATTTAAATGAATTGTGTGTATAAAGATAAAAATAAGGGAAAGATGGAATTGCATTATAATTGCAAATGATTGTGAAAGGGAATATCATCAAGAATTATATGATAAAATAAGAAAAAATTAACTTTGGAGAGATAAAGAATCGTCTTAAAATGTAAGAAACCTAAAAAAATTTTCAGAGTATTAATAGTGATCACATATAGTAGAGATATGAATAGACTCATATTTGTAAAGAATTTGTATAAAGAAGCATCACCATTAGATGTATATTTATGATAGGATACTCCAAACTTGTGAAGGTGGAAGAACTATAAAATGGGGATAAAAACGGAATTTTCAAAATACAGTGGTACATAACAACAATATCATTATTCAAGAGTTTATACAATTTTCATTCGAGTCCTTTGTTAATAATTTGTTCTATTATAATATGGAGAGTCCTCAAAAGAAAATGTACAAAGTGTCAAAAGAGAATAGGAAAAGTACTGTTATTGTAGGAATTATTACGGTTAAATGAACAAAATTTAACTTTAGATAGAGAAAAGTGTTACCTTTTTGTAAAGAAATTATAAAAAATTTCTGAAATTTTAATAGAACTGCGCAGGTATAGTGTAAATGATTGAAAAGGGATGCTTTTTGCAAAGGATTTGTGCTATTAAAAATTGTTTCAGCGGAAAAGTTTATAAAAAACGAAATGCGTGTGAATATGAATAAAAGTATTCTTACAATGGATTACCTAGTTATGCTATACCATTTACCAAACAAAATATAATAAATTCGAGGGAGTTTTTAGTAAATATTTTAGAAAACATTTTCTTCACATCGTGTAAATTTTAGAAATCTGATACATCAGTCCGAGATTCTGCCATATTGTAGTAAAATGATTTTCGTTGTTATAAATATTCAATGATTTCTTCATTTGCGTTATACAGATTTGATAGAATTTTGGTGTTGCGTCATCAAATGAACAAAATTCCTCTATTTCAGGATATTTTATTTTTAGGATGTTTGTAATCGGTTTGGTATTTCTCGTTTCTTGAGCTCTGATACACGTACATAAGGGATATTCCCACAATGTGATTCTTCTTAATTAACACAAAATCTGGTGGTTTTTTCTTATCAGAAATCTTTACATACACATATCTCTGCTTCCATTAATTTCCGTATTCGCAATTCTTGATTCTCTATTTTAAGGGATTTCATTTGACCTGAAATTTGTGTAAACTGGTTTTATTTCATCTATTTAACTGCTTATTTTCCGTTTTTTGAAGTTTTGTACTTAACCATATTTTCTAATGGAAGGTAATACTTCTTTCGTTAAAAACCCCAATTTTTTTTTTAAAAACATTCTCGCTTTCTGTGTTAATTATGCGATTCTCATAAATTAAAAGAATAAAGTCCTGATTCATTAACGAATATCAGTGTTATGTTTGGAAGATTTGAAGGTAAGCTATTTATAGCCCCCCTTATTATATGTGATATGAAATAGAAGTTTTTTTCTTTCATCTTCGTCAACGTTTATTCTCGATCAGTTATGCATAGTATTTTCATTATTCTAGAAATTTTTGCTACGTCTTTTGGCCCTGTAAACCAAGATCAACATTGTTTTTCGTCAACAATCGTAAAGATATGTTTGGTAATTGAATTTTAGGTGTTTATTGAGTAGAGTCTACAACGGAACCTACCATTTTAGATAGAAATACAAATTTAACTAGTATATTTTATTTTCAGTATAAAGTCAGATTCATTGATAAAAAAAACAGGGTCCGGCATGAAGAATGTGTTAAGGGGTCTTGGGGGATAGGACTCTTGTAATTTAGACCATTCAAATAGTTGGTGTTTCTTGAAAATTTTGAAGGTAAGAACGATTCGTTCCCCCCCTTAGATTCATCATTCTTTCGGAACAATCTTAAAATATATTGTTGTTGTATTATCCATTTAATGCTAATACGATTTCCTTTCAGAGTCTTGAAATAGTCCCAGGAACGATTTTTTTGAATTATTTTAATATTTTTTGCTAATTGGAATATAATCGATTTCATTTGGGTTTTTCACTGATTTTTGTTTCACATAAGCAATTTTGGGAAAAAAGTGTGACAAAATTTCAAGATTCTTTTCGTGATGATGGTCGGTTTATGAATTTCAAAACTAGGTTTAAACAGAGATTTCAATGTACTTCAATTACATCGAAACACGGTCCTAATTGTTTGGCGTTTTATTTCTCCTAAATATTATACCTGATTTGGCTCAATAGTTTCTTGAACAAAAACCTAATCTAAATCTAACATAATTGCTGGAAAAATCATTAATTCTTACTGGTGATTTTTATTTGAATTTTTAGTTGAGAGATAATTTGTTTTGCATTTTCAAACTTGTTTTCGTCAAAAGTTTAATGATTTATCTGTTGTTTGAATGTTTTTCAGATAATTTTTAAGAGGAATTTTTTGATTTGATTCGAAAGTATAATATCCTTGTTTAAACCATAATATTTTTGTTACGTTATTCCTCACTAAATCCTATACAATAAGGAGATCTGCTTCACTAATTATTTATTACAAAATTATCTAGAATTAAAAGACGCTAAACCGATGAAAATAATTGGATTCTTCCTCTAAGTGTATAGGGATGTTCCAAGTTTTTAACACTAATTTAGAAGCTTTCTGATAGTCAACTTTGAACAGCTTCATATTCGCAAGCGTTTGGCTTTCAAGATGAAAAAATACTTCTTATTTAAATGGGAAAGAATTTTTAAACGTCAAAAGCATCAGATTAAAACTTCTTCAAACGACCCTTTGAAGGGGAAAATAAGAAAGATCAAACCAATTCAGAATTGTTTAATTGGCTTGCAAAAAAAGAATGCGTTAAGTTGTTTGAGTTCAAAGTGGGATGTGGTAATCAAGATAAAACAACTATTTTAAAAAAAATTTTAAATTGAATATTTTATCTACCAATAGGTTGATTCCTTATTACATATTTGTATGGTTTTTTAGTAATATCTTTAGAACAGAGGACGCCTATAAAAAATTTACAAGAAAGATTATGAAAATATTGAGAAGATTTAAAGTAAAGATAAATATCCACAACACACCACCCATCGGCTGCGCTCTATTTTTATAAGTGCTTCCGAGGACATAGTTTGTCCGTTAAGCGAATGTTAAACAGACCACTAGCTCTCAACATGAAAACAACATGAAATAAATAACTAACACTAAAAACACCATTAAATATAAAAAAAGATAATTAAAATAAAATAAAAGAAGAATCACAATTCGTTAATCGTTTTTGATGATTGTATTTTTAGAAAACTCAAGACGTTATTAAGGAATATTTCGTAATCTGTTCCCGTCACAAAAATAATATTTTGTATCTATCTTTCTCAAATGGCTCTTTCAAAGTTGATAAACCACGTTAGTAAGAATATAACCTGAATATGTTGTCGTGTTTTTTAAGCAAGTACGATCCACTATTCTGAGAAAAGATTTACACCAATTATGTGGGATTGTATATGAGTTTTTAACCACTTTATTGAATTGTCTGTTCGATAAATTTGAAGAGAAAGACTAACGGAGTTTATTTTTAACTATTAATCTAAACCTTTGAAGCCTAAAAATTGACTTAAATTATTGAATAAATTTGCCAATATAAAAGTGTGATAAGCTTGGGTGTTTTCATGTTTTTACGTTACCGTTTACGTTTCGTGTTCTCGTTTTTTACGTATCCACGTTCCCACGTTCCACGTTCACGTTCATGTTTCTCGTTTCATGTTTCTCGTTCCATGTTTTACGTTCGTGTTTACGGTTTCCACGGTTCGTGTTTCACGTGTCGCTGTTTCACGTTTTCGTGTTTCCACGTTCCGTGTTTACACGTTTCCCGTTCGTGTTTCCCGGTTCGTGTTTCACGTTCCACGTTCACGTTTTACGTTCCGTGTTCATCGTTTCGTGTTCACGTTTCCACGTTCCACGTTTACGTTTTCAAATTTTTACCTAAATTTAAATGCGCGGAACGTACACTTCCAGAAGAAGCAAAAAAAAAACATGATCAAAATAGAAAAGAAAAATAATCAAAGAATTTAAAGGAACAGCATTGCGAATTGATGAAAAGAACCATGAATTTATTCAAAAAATTATCAACCTGTAACATCTGCCATAAAAAATGTTGACGGGCAAAATTGAAAATGTTTTAAGCGATACAATCAAAATTGTGAAATGAATTTAGGTGACAGTTTGTCGACTAATTTGCTGATATTTCAATTCCAAGATCCTGAAGTGAGAAGAGTGTGAATTGCCAATAATTACCATTCTTCAACACATTTAGACTCGTATCATTTGAAGACTCTACCATAGTTTGAACCATTAAGTCCCTGGACCAAATCGGTTTTATAATTGGTTGGTGAAATTGGTATAAAAATTTCCTTCCCTTAGAGCAAAGGATGATAAATTTTGGTTTGTATGGGGACAGAAAAAAAGAAAAGTTAATTATGAGTTGGAAATCTTTCCCGTGAATTTTTTGGAACAAGCATACTGTTATCCATTATTAATTGATAAAAAAACATTATGCGAAGGAACTCAAGGGCTTTATGTGAGATTATTAACAGGCCACTTGATGTTCCATAAAGAACGGTTTATATTCTGCAGAAGGCTCCGAAGTCAAGAAGTCTATAAAACCTTGAAAAAAGTATACTGCTACTTTTATGGAAATCATGAATTCAATTTTCTACAAACAAATAATGATCCATCAAACTAAGAAAAACCCATAAAGTCAAGTAAAGGTAAAAAAAAATATTCTCAATTTGATTAAACCAAGTTTGGGGGAAACAAACGATCGAGAGCTGGATTGTATACAGACAAATACACTGATAATAAGCATTGAAGTACCAGAATATTATCGACGATTTGACAAAAAACTCGACTGGAAGTTATGTAATTATAATTTATGCTCAAGAAAAAGGGCTCTGGAAACAACAATTTTTTTGAGACGAAAAAGAAGCGATTTAAAGGATTTTATTTTTCGAAACAATCTTTTGATGAACATGATTGAAAACTACCTGGATGGAATTAAATATTTAAAACGCGTTTTGCCGGCAAATAAGTTCATCTATGATTTGGGGTAGTGGACCTTTTGAATGATTTCTTATCAAAAATTTAACTTTTGAGATTACACGCGACCAAAACTTATCAGATATTCTGGGGCCATGGCACAAAACTCGAAAAGAAACAGACTAAAAAGAGGAGATCCTGGTATAAAATAAAATTAGATCAAAGCTGCTATGGAAACACACGAATTATTTTATGCAAAACATAAGCATAGACACAAATTTCCATCAGACAATATCGCAGATAATATGTTTTGCAAGGATAAGGGCAATGGATAGATTTTTATCAAAAGATGATAGTTTTTTTTTTTTAAGGTGGGGGGGGTAAAACAAAAAGATTTGTTGCGCTTCCAACAGCTGGGCAAATTGTTTTTGAGAATAGAAAAACTAGGAATGGGGATCGAAGAGGACTTTTGAAAATTCTCTATAAACTATCTAAATGGAGAGTGAACGTAAATCTTTCAGCCAAAATCAGGACAAGACAAAAATAACAATCCGCGTTTTAAGAAGAAAATAAACCCGTTAGTACTTCAATTTACTACAATAGCATCACATACTAAAAAATGGGCGAAGATAAGATATTTTTAAACAAAATAGACAATTAACAATAAACTCGAAAAACAGAAGAAAAACAATAAGGAACCAGGAATAGAATTTTCTTGTATATCAGGTTGAAAGAACTATAAAAATGGTCGGACCATTCTTTTGAAAGATTCTCATGAGATTTTGGAGAAAATATTCCAGTTTCGTTAAAAAGGATGCCTTTGTTCCTTATGATTCCTGTGTAAAAGCTAGCTCCAACATCGATCAAAAAGTAGTGCATTCCTATTGGTTTCGAAAACATTTTTAAATTGGTTAGATAAAGAGTTTTGGGAAGATGTGTTACAGGATCTGGTTAGATGATAAAAACTTTGAATTAACTGTGGAAATCACAACATCGTAAAAAAAAATATTGAATCCCTGGCTAACGTGTCGGGGAATTTTGGGAAGTAAATCTCTGCAAAAATATTTTAAACATTTTAGAGGAATCTTCATGAGATGAATACATTACCCTCGACAAAAGTTAAGAAATTTGACATGTGGAACGTTGTGAACTTTAGACTCGTATATATGGTGCAGTGGACCGCATTGGGGTTTGCTTTATTATAAAAAATGATAAGAATGGCCTGTTATTTTGATTCGGTATGGAAAGAAATTGAAGGACAAACCACCGAAAGAATTTGATTCCAATATTTTAAAAAAAATCAAGCGGTCTACTACAATGATTCTCAGATTCAAGAATTATAAAGATTCCCACCAATTTGCTGGTCATTTAATGTGTTTTTGTGTTGAAACTGAACTGAGTTAATGTAAAAGAGTTTTAACGGGAAGCTCTGGTTACCCGCAAATTACTTGCTTAATAAATATATGGCACCCTTCACTCAAAAAATTTTTTGACGTTTAATTTATGGTTACACAAATTCTTCAAAAATGTAGATAAATTAGTTTTCAAATTTCTGATTAGTTTGAGAAATGAGATGACTGTGGGGGTGTGGGGGAGTGGTTTGGAGGTATGTATTATGTTTTTGATAATCCCCCAAGTTATAGAAACATTTATTTACAAACCACTTCATCCAGATATCAGATATGTTTCTGATGTGCGAGAGATGCTGAAGATTATAAAAGTTAGAATATAGATTTAAAAAACAAACTTTCGCAAATTCTCAATGAGTTCAAATGAAGTTGCTGCATAAAATAAAAACATTAGGAACAAAGAAAGTGTGAGATGATGGTGTAAAAAAATTAATTATACCAATTTTAATGTCCTGCCTATCGAGAAAAAGCTGATTGAAATTAAACTGGAATCGATCCAAAGTTTGAAAAAGAATTAAGTTAGTTTGGCTAATAAGGAAAAGAATTGTCTGGTGTTCGACACTGATATTGGACAAAACACGATGGAAGTTGTTTGTTAAAGAACAAATAGTTTTGAAAACCTCTAAAATTATCAGATAACACATCGATCAATTCGATTTCTTTTACAATGAGATTCCGAATGTTTAAAGAAAATGCCTTATGACTTTTACAGCTTACCACCTCATTAGCGGTTTTAGTTAAAAGGAATTCAATCCATCTATTCGATGAGGTTTGTGTATCTGTAAATGATTCACATATACAATCACCTCATCCAATTTAAAATGATCCTAATGAACAAAAACCAAATATTCGTGAGAACCATCAAGAATCAAACACCTCATTTAACAAGCATCACATTAATATACAACATAATTCTAAGCTTCCAACGTTAGAAGTCCGAGAAAGATCACTATGGACGAACCGTATCAGACGAATTCTATGGTGGAATTACTTGATTTAAAGTAAAATAAAACTATGAAGAAAAACTTGTATATACATATAAAAAATAGTGGTTTAATTGTTATTAGGTTGGTGAAAGTAATTATACAAAATTCTGGAAAGATTTTGATTAACACATTTTCAATGAGAAAAAAATACAACGTTTTTATGAAGATTTTGGGTAATCACGTTCTAAATGAGCAAATGAACACCATAATAATGAATTACTACTTTCTTAAAAGCGAGCTCAATATGATGGAACTCGATACTCTTTATACTCTCGATCAAAAATGTAAATATAACTAAGAAGAAAACATTAATCAAATTCTAAAGAAGATCGTCGATAAAACTTTGTGAAAACATCGCGAACAACAATTTACAGATTTAATGATCGGAAGTAGGTGGTTACGGATGACTAATTTTCTCATGATATAACAACATGGCGCTCATATACTGTAGTGAGGTTGGCAAAGCAGAAAACACAGGCCACAAACACGATATATAAGAAATACTAAATCGGCAAACACATCTCACGGAGCTTATAAGAGAGAATCTTCTGGTAAAATGTGCTGAATGTCAACATCTAAAAAGCAGCCAAACTTGTATACAAAACTCTGATTTTAGAAAATTGTTTTTCTTTAATAAATAGAGATGGCGCGGACACATTACGAAGTGGCTTTATCGATCCTTTTTATCATGGCAAAACAACGGAAAGAGACGCATTTGAAAAAACAACATTGGGATGACATTTCTCAACCATATATGGACATTATCCGAATGATATTGATGAGATTATAACACGTTAAACAAAATTGCAATTGGTATAACAGTTGCTAAACTATCAAACTTCTATCCAATCAGGAAGTTCATCTCAAGAAAATAATAGACATTAATCAATTAAAAAGATCATATGTCTGTCCTCCTTCTGTCTCTATCAACACTTGAGGTATAAAGTTTTTAGGACTCTGAAAATAAAGTTTTTTGTTTAAAAACCACCCCAGGTTTGTATTGGAACAATATTTATCAAGATTGGCGGGTCTACTATCCTTGTTGGCAAGATTTATATTCGAAATATATGTGACCAGAGATCGCAAAATTTTATGAAGAGAATCCAGAATATGACGAAGTAGATCATTAAAAATGACTCTCAATCTTTTTAATTATTTTACTAAAATTTATATCTTTTCTTATAAAACGTACATTGGATCGATGAAAAAATGATATCTTTCTTATACATGTGTTTTAAAATTTCTAAATTTTCTCTTATTAAATGGCGGGACTACAGAAAATATGCTAGTGATATTGAAAGGGCGGAGTTAAAAATTTCTATCCCAATTAGTAAACAACATTTGAAATGAACCGAATAACAAAAGAACTGAGTTTATATTGATTTTGGAGTAACTTTTGCTCGTCTAACTTCCAGTTTTATATTTCTGGAACTTTAACAAAACAAGATGGTCAAGCATATCTGGGAACTGATAATGTTAGATTAAATCGAGTAATTTTTATACCCCCCCGTTTTTTATTTTCTAAGATTGAAGTTAAAGAAAACACAATAAAATTTGATAGAAGAAGTCGAAAATACTGTGGCCAATTAAGCACAATTAAAGAACTATTTCGTATTACAACAGAAGTGATGTTATTTTCTCAAACCTTCTAATTGGCTTTTGAATCAGATTTAAATTATTTGGTGTTTTTGAGAGCAGCATGGGCAAATTTGATCTCATTTTGGATGTAGGATTTTTTGAAAATGTTGACTATTCCGATCTATAATGGAGATGATTTTATCTAAAGTTTTATAAGAGCAGAAGACGTTGATGCTGCGATTCTAGAAGACTTGCAAATGGAAATGTTATGCCTGTTGATGGGAAAATATAACAAATTACAGATTTTTTTATTAGAGTTCCAATTGATTGATCTATAAAATCACGAGTAAAATAAGGTTGATTGATGAAATTACAAAAAAGTCAAAACAAAACATTTAATTTTTAATTTTCTAGATTGGCAGTGTATTGAACAAAAAGGTAATTTCGGAACAACTTATTCGTTTTCGATATTACAAACATTTATAGAAAATAACTTCAATTTCCCCAAGTTCGGTTATTCATAGGTTTTCAAACAGGTAGACAGAATAATCAAAGAAAAAATCCTTCAAAGTTTGTGATAGTTTGGATGTAAAAAAGTAATCAGAGTAAAATTGAAATCGTTCTTATAATCCAGAATGAATTACAAAATTTTAAACATTTCAGGAGGTCCTTTTTCAGAATCATGTATCAGATGTATCAAAGATTTTAAGAAAGTTTACTGTAATAATAAGGAAATGTATTACAATCCTAAAGAATTTTTAGCGAATAGACCTATTTATGTCATTGATACAACAAAGAGTATTGTGACAAATATTTCTGGTTCAAAGAACGATATAATTATCAATAATGGATTTTCAAAAAAAGCTGTTACAAAAAAACGCGATTGTGTTATGCTTGTTGTTGTCTCTGAGAAATTTTTTAGCCTATGATGTATGTTGGATTAAGAAACGCATATTAGAGAAATTCAGTAAAATTTTTGAAAAAAATCGTCTTATTGGTCTAATACTTAATTATTTCATTGGATAATTCTACAACTTTACAGACATTATTAATAGACAGTTTGATATAATATTCATTTTTTAAATTTCAAAAGAATATCTTAAAAAATGGGATGATGAAATTAAAAAAAAACTATTCCAAGGTCATCATTACGGGGGTTGGACCGGAAAGTTATGATTTTAAAAAAATTACTACTTAATATTCTACTGATCCTATATTCCAAATTTCAGCAAAAAAAGCTCCAATAGTTCTCGAGATATAATAGACGTTGTTAAGATTAAGGGATGATTGGGGTAGTTTTTTAAAAATTTTGTTATTTTCATGAAATTTTAAGTTGAACTCGCTTGTTTTTGAAGTTTCAGATTTTTTCTGATAAGTTTATTTTTTATTTTTTTATGAATATAAAGAAATAGGGGATGATTTCATCCCTTTATGGATAAAGTTTAAGTCGAAAGAGTTAAGTATTTACTTATGTTGTACCTAAATTTCATTAAAATCGGTTGAGTGGTGTTTTTGAAATATAAAATTATTAATTAAACTTGTAAAACTAGCAATCCTAATTGAACAACTTTATATAGCAGAGGATATAGCTATTAAAATATCTTTCGGAGACTCTCCGTAGCTCAGTTGGTAGAGAACGCTTGCCTTCAAAGGCCTGAGGTTTCTGGCGTTCAAAATCCCAGAGCTTCAGGTGGCCGCGCTTTTTATTGGAGGATAAGACATGGTTGTCGTTCAGTGGTTGGGGACAAGTCCTTTACACGAGTGGCCATAGTGTAATGACTATAGAAGAACAAGCCGAGTAATGAACAACCGTGGTTGGGGCGCGCCCATTTGCTTCCTCACCTTTACCACTTCATTCCTTTAATTCCTTCTCTTCTTCCTTAATTCGTACATTCCTTCTCTTCCTTAATTCGTTCACTTACATTCATCATTCACATCATTCATTAATACAACAATTACACTTACAAAACACCCGACACAAATTCCCTAATTGGTATCTCTCCATCAACTTCTACACAGTAGTTACCAAAGAAAAATGAGGGACTTGGGAAACAAAAAAATTCCAGAGTCTAAGACCCGAATTTACAGCTCCTAGCCATTAAATTGGTTGGACAGGTAGCGAGTGCAGGGCCAAGTCTCTAAACAATAGACACCCGTAGAAGTTGAATGTGATTGTGATTCCCCATAGCGCAAACACGCACACTAACAACACTACACCAAAAAAAGGACACAATCATTCATTTTGTCTTTTACAATAATTGTTGATGATGTTCATATTATTCTCTTTCAATTCCTTCTAAAACTTCAAAAATATACTCTTTCGCTGATGAAAAATCTCGATTTCTTCCGGAATAATCTTTTGTAATCGTACACATAATATCCTAAATAGTTGTACAATCAGAATGAAATTATTTCCTATTTATCTCTGTTGTAGAAATGTAAACACAAACATTTTGCGTCTGAAAAAATTTATATCTCGGCAGACTTAGTTCCATACTCCTCCATTTATAAAAAAATCTTTTTGTTTAAATGGAAGAGTATAAATGCCAACTGTTACAAGTGTTTCTAATATAGAGGAGAAATTATCGATAAAAGATTTTAGTTTGTAGAGGTTGTAATTTAATTTTGTTAGAGAAGGACCTAAACCTAAGAAATTTCGAAATAAATTAACACATTTGAATAACCTGCTTACAAAATTGCAATTATGGAGACAAGAATGCAAACAAAAATTTGTTACAGAAGTTTAGAAAACAGAATAAAAATTTTTACTTATCTCATCTTGGAACCATTGACAAAATTATTTTCCTTTTCAAAGAATACATTAGGTTTGTAGGTATCGATACACATTGCCGTCTTATTATGAAAAGATATTACCTGTATTTTTTTTATTATCTAGATGTAGAATTTAGTTTATGATTTTGAACCAGAAATCTCGATGATTTTATAGTTACATTTGGAGAAATTAAACGAAGAACCGTCGTGAAAAGAATGCGTTTTTTACTCACATTCTTCCCCGACTTCTCGAGTGATTGTTAGCAAATTTCATTTTTTCCGATCCTTAAATTTTTTCTATTTAAATGAGTTTCTTGAAGGAGTATTAAAATGATATTGGAGTATGTAAGTTTAAAGAGTAAATAAGAAGTTTTAAATGAATTGAAAGAAAGGAAGAAAACATAGAAATCTTGATTTAAGGAGAAAATGTAAAGATAAATTCGGGTTTTACAATAATTGCCGAGTTGGAAGATTGTAAAGTACACTTGCCGAACAGATTTTTGACTGTTTTGGATGAAAAAAAGATTAAAAAGAATTAAAACAAAAATGAAGAAATTACACTTGATTGTTACTGGAAAAAGACGTATAAAAGATAGAAAGAAATTAATAACAAAATTAACTTTGTGTAGAATAAAGTCTTTTAACTCTAAAACTGCAGTCCCTCCCCAACGTCATAGTACTGTTTGATAAACCATAGTTGGTGTCTTTTCTTCATAGGAATCACATGGGAAATATTATCTTTAACAGTAATACCCATTTTTGTTTCACACAAAATGTGGCTATATTCTATAAGGAAAAATTCTATAATGCTCTTTAAAATGAATTGTGTTGATAAAATCTTGATACTCAACAAAAAATTCCTATAGAAATTCATCAATTAAGTCTTTGATTATCTTTCGAAAAGAACGTATAATTACGGGGAAAAATGTCATAAAAAAAAAGGGCTGATGAAAAAACCTCTCTGTTTGTTTATTTTTTACTTTCTTTATAAATTATTATCTTTCGTAATTATATTTTAAATTTGTAATCCCTTATCTTTTTTTAGTTTTTTGCCGATAGTTAAAACACTCATTAGACACGTTTTTTTTCTGCAAAAGACTTTATCAAGTTCTTTGGAATTCTGGTTATCAATTTAAGGAAAGTATCAACTGTTCTTTAAAATGTTTTGGTAATTCGTTGAACTCGTTAAAATTGTCTTTCTTTGTAAGTTTTTTGGAAATGCTAGAAACTGAAGGAGAGCTTGGTGAGTTATGTTGTTTATTTAGTTAAGAAAAGTTTTTTTATTAATGTATTTTTTTTAGTAAAAATGTTTTAAATTGATTCAAATTTATTAAGAATAAATCCTTTATTCGTAGCAGATTTGACAACATTTTACAAAGCAACAGCTTAAGAAAGTAGAAGCTCAGATTTGGTTAATTTTTCATTCCACAGAAGTAACGTACCGATCCGCTTTTGGAGGACGAACGGACTGTAGATTCGGTTAATGTTTCATTGAGATTTGCTGTGTTATTTCTCAGCTTCCTTTATGGTACATTGAACAGTATTTATTACATTGCTTTTCGGTCGGCCTCCGAAAGTGCGCCAGGAACCCCATATTACTATCTACTTATATATATCATTATATATACAACACTTTATATATATATTAACTTACAATTATTGTTGATGCTTAATAAGGTTGTTATTCAAATGTATGGACTCATCTTAGTAATAATTGTTTTTTATCAAATTTTAGAATCGTGAAAACTATTAACGCCTATATTTATTACCGAAAAATTACACGTTCCAATATTCAGGGTTTCCAGTCCGACCATTAATAATTAAACCCTAATTGGTTTTATATGAAAGTTTTACAGGGCTTTATCAATGTTCTCCAAATTTAGCCATTGACCTTAAAACTTAAAGTAGTTTTAAACCCCAGAATTAAGGTTCACTTATAGTTGATTTTATACTTTTCTAAGTTAAAGCCATACTGAGTACAGTAAAAAACTGACGTTATTTACAATTGGGCAATCCTACAGCATGTCCAGGAGTGGCACATCACTATCCGCAAATCCTGAGATATTGGGGTTCAAGGGTTGATTGATGGTCTAGTCTACTGCAGATGGTGGAATTGGAGTGGCTGGAGATCCCTTTGTGTTAAAGATAGCCACATTAACTGTGTAACGCTGGCATCTAAGGAGAGAAGACTGCCTGTAAGCTCGAACTTTAAAGACATCAAACTTACCAAACTGGGCGCTGTGCGTTTAAAATATATCAATTAAGGTAGTCTGGAGCTGATGGATTGGCTACTTACTGCCAGTTTTAACTGCAGAGGTTGTAAACTAAGCTCCTTAAATTCATTTAAGTTTATATGACTGAAGATGCAGGGTCCGCTATTCTAAGACCATGGAATTTCGAGAGGAAGCGAATCCTACTCCTTCGCTTACCTATCTTGAATATTTTGTTACTTCGAAAGTATGCTGAAAGTATTATTATTATTTTTTAGTATTATTTTCAATGAGAAGTTTCTTAGGTTTCCTTGTTATAAACTGAGCTAAAAAAGACGTTGAATAGGTACTGAAGTATCAGAAACAAAGTTTTCAAACCAAAACATAAATATTGCTAAGATGTTTAATTTACTTTAGTACGTGGTCTCTAAGGAAGGTTTTATTCTTGCAATTTGGAGATCCAACATTCTGATGTTCTAGATATTCAGATTTAATAATATTTCGATGATAAGAATAAATTATTTCAGAATTAGTCCTAGATATAGTTTAAAACTGATGCCCTTCAACGCTCTGGATATAGTAATACGGAAAGGCATTCGAAATCCTAGAAACTACTAAGTATATGGTTTGCATATTTGTCCAATATGATATCCTACTTGGTTTTAAACCATTAAAAATTACAGAATAAAATTATTTACAAATTTCCTATATTTGAATTCAATAGTTACTCTACTCGTTTACTTAAAAAAAAACCCAAATCTTTGATCAATAAAACTTTATTAAAATTATTCATGTGTAATCAAGATAGTATTTATAGCCAGGTTTGGCATATATTATTTTTTGCAGTTATTTCGTATTCCAGAGTGTTTTTATAAAGTCCATTAACATTTTTGGTGTGTGTGACAGAAAAATCCAAATCATTTGGAATTGCAACTGTGTAGTGTGGCATATTAAAAGATGTAACAATTACATAACTTCTATATTTATTGTATAATAAATAATAATCAAACTGGATATAACTAGAATTTCCAAACTTCAGTGTGCAATTGTACTGATAAATATAGGCATACCAGTATCTAAATTGCTAAGGGCTGTTTTACTACTTTTTGAGGTGGTATAAAAAACTTTTTATTATAATTCCCAATAGGAAAAATACAATCTTTGTTTTACATAAAGATATATATTGTGTTTTGTACACAGGCTATTTTTTAAATGAACAACTTACCCTTTAGGACAACTAGGCTCGTTTTTTTTATCTAAGATTGTAAAATAAAACGCTAAAATTATATAAAATTCGTCGTAAGACCCTATGTAGTAACTCTTTAGTAACAAAATGCTATGTAGTAATCTATGTTAACAGATTACATACATCTCAATTGGATGTTATTTTGCGTCGCGTGTGGTTAATCAATTCATTCATTTATATTATTGCTGTAGGACATAAATAACAGCACATTTGATCTAACAGCACACATTTTTTACATAATTTAATTAATAAATGTAATTAAAATAGCTACTTTTATATATTTTTATATATAGTTTTTATATTATTTACTGCAAAAATACTCTCTATAACTAAGTTAAGCGGTAACATTAAAATAATAATAAGATAGAAATTTCAGCTGTAACAGGTAATTCTAAGAAATACTACAATATCGTTTTGGTACTAATTTTTAAATTATTACACTTAATGGTCATTTTCTCAGAAACAGGTGTTATCTAAACACTTTTAATAATGTAGGAGACATTATTGTTATGAGTTTAGAACTCTGTATTTAAATCTACAATTAATGTTGCGGACTATTTTCTACACCTATTTTACTGAAAAATTATTTCATAAATAAGAATAATACAAACTTAATTTGGTCTCTTTGTATTTACAATTCGAAAAACGGACAGTAAAATTAACTTCGTTAAAATATAGGAGTACGCCACACAATGTATCGCGAAGCGGGTTCAGTAATGTTGTATATACCTATTTTTCATTTATTACTCATTTAATACTCAAGTACTCCAGAGGGGGATGGACATAAATATAATCATACAGAAAAGAATCAATTGGCGCAAAATATAAAGCAAAATTTCATGATGCACCATCATAAAATACATTCTTGTCAATATAAATAAATACGCAAAATCTAAAGTATTGGATAAACTTTTTTCTCGACACATATTGCCACACGATATAATTTAATTTTTTGTTCATTCCGTTGTATTTCATAACAATTTCCTAGAAAAAAATTTCATTTATCTAGGGAGGGAACTACAACACAAAAGAAACATTTTGCATATTTGTGAACAAGATAGAAGAGCAATGGCGAAATGACTTACGTTACTATTGTTCTGTCGCAGCTATTATAGAATTACATGACGCAAGGATGTTCCCAGACACTCTTCTGAATCATATATTAACTGTGAGTCCAAAAAAGGATCACTTCTAATTTTAACTATATTCAAATATTACTACTGGTCCTCCATCGACCAAACAGAGCCAAAACCTGCAAGAAATGATTAATGGTCTCCTCATTTTGTTTTAAGTATCTCCGTCCGTATGTAGTTTTTATATTTAAAAAAAATCATGCAGTGCTTTTTTAGGTGAATAAACCAATTGAAACAGAATTTTAACTCCTCGGATAAATAAATAAAAAGTGTTTTTGTCAACGTTGGTATTTAGATTTTAAAACGGTGTATGTGTAAAATTATTAAAATAAATATCCAAAGAAACTTTTAGTTTTACAAAATTAATAAGTTACTATTATTAGAGAATATTTTAACAAATATAATGGTGGCGGTAGTTAATTGGATGGTTAATAACCGAAATATTACAAGTTTAGTCTAACCATGAATTAATAACTCGTCTTAATTTTTTAACGGTAAGATGACAGTTGGATGGAACGAAAAAATACTTGATAAGTTATTCGAATTTTATATATATTTATTACTACGAAATAAATACTCACATTTATTTTATAGCTGTAATTTTACTAATACTTCTTTTACTAAAAAATTAACCGTAGACCAATCCGACAAATTATTTAAACATCTTCCTTGTGTATAAAAAGAGTATGTTTTTAATGTAATTAGAATAATCATTGTTATTCGTACAAATAAATGGAATGATCAGTTTATTGAATATTCTTTTGTGGGTTTTAACGCATGTCATAGTTAAAGGAGATGTTAACATGATTGAACCCCCACTTTTAACATATCGCTCAAAACGTGAGACAGATAATTTACATTTGGAATAAAAACAATCCTTTAAAGTCGCAAAGGAAAGAAGATAATTTTAGTAACATAATTCTTTTTTATTTTCCATAATTTTATGACATAAAATTATACAGCATAAAAATTAGTTAAACATAATATACAAGGAAATAAGACAAAACTAAATTATTTACTGTCAAACTTACTTACATACAAGGGTATATAACATTTATTGTATTGTAACCCATTAAATTCATCATTGTCTCCTCCTAATATTTTGGATTATTTTTTAGTGTATTTCTAAAGTAGTAATTATTTTCAATGCAAATGTAAACTAAGTGAAATAATTAAACTATGATATGGAAGCTCAGTGATAAACAAAACTTTTTATTTGCTGATTACCCTTATCAGAAAACATATACTATTATAGTGTCCTCCTTACCACATATAAGTATGCTTTATTTGTTGTAGATATTAATTAGCTAATCAAAACATATAATTTGTTACATTGGTGATGCCATGACAGATATTACGTAACACATAAGATGGGTTGATTCAAAACGTGCTTCTGCAGTTAGATAATTTTATAAATTCACTGGTAGTCACGATTGTTTCTGCTTGTACTAGATATAAAACACACGTTCGATATTTTACTGATAATTTACGGCCCCATTTTAAGGGATTATATCTAAATATGATTGAAACAGATGATAAAAACGAAAACATTTATCCTGAAAATTCATGGAAACTTTATCCGTAGCGGGCGACGGTAACCAGTTATTGAGGGCTTAACACATTACAGCTGAAGCCTTGGTAAAACGTACAGTGGTTTTGTGCAAACAAAGCGTTTATATATAACCCCCTATACGCTTAAGTAAAATTAATTGACAGTACTATATTAAAGGTAATGTCTGCTTTAGTCTAATGTAAGATAAATTTGTTTTTTTTTAATTACTCGTAATCATTTCATTGATTTAAGTAATTTCATTTTTTCCTTTGTATTTTTATTCTAACCTCATACACTCCATCTTTAAGTGGTTTATAATGTTAACCATTGAATCAATAACACTGAAACATGATAATATAATGATATTTTCCTTGGGTTTTAAAGTTACGGATAATTAATGATATAAGTTTTTTCAGTTTACTAATAAAACTTCGATTTGTATGAATTTTAACTTTCTAAACCAATGCTTATTTGGTTTTTTATTGTTAGAATGTTTTAAGCAAATAATCTATGCAAATTCATCTCCCACTAACGATCATTAACTTTGTAATTTTCATAGCTGACTCTGAACAAAAATAAATTGTAATAAAAATCACGATGACAGCTACTTTCTTTGAAAACCTTTCATTGTAGAACAGTTATCTAGTTGGATATAAAGAGCGAACGTGCTATGCAGATTTTACGTAATTGGTAATGTTTGTCAGCAATATTGGTCGGTAATTTATACCTTATAAATAAAAATGAATCGAAAAATGTATTGCTAAGCGCAAATCTTGAGAACGACTGGACCACTTCGGTTAATTTCCTTTTTGTAAAATTTTCATTGAAATCCATGGAAGGTTTTTATGAAAAAAAAATATAAGAATAGTTACCTTGGAATATTTTTAAATTCAGAAAAAAATGTAGTTTTTATGTTTCATAATCCAAATTAAACTGGCAATAAACAGCTGTCCAAACCTTCAGTTTTTATGTCGACAAACTGGCTTGAAACATATGTTTACAGATAAATTTTTATGAAATATTAAGTAAACAATGATTGATCAGTAGCGTAATGCAGATAGTAAATAAAACATTAATATATAAATTTTACTCCAGATTGCGCCAGTGACGTATTCAAGGTATCTAATGCACTAAATACTGTTATAAAAACTAACCTTAACCTTAATGAACAAAGTTATGAATGTTTTCACATAAGTTACTTTAATTTGTTGGGCTTCCTTGACATTATGATATTACATTTTAGCAATGGCTTATGGAAAAACAGAGAAATTAATATTAATATACCTCAACGATTCATTCTTTCCCTGCCTACAGTCTAAAAAACAAATTGTAACGCAAAACTTTAAGAACGATTATTTTTGGAATGTTGCATAACCTTAATAAGGATTTTTCTCTAATACCGAAAGTACATAAGAAGTAGGTAGGACTTCCAAAATCCTAGGTCGTAATAGGCTTCTCAGTCCTACTTATGTGTGTATTTTCTTCATCAGAACAAGGCAAACTCAACTATGTCAACATGATTTAGACCAAAATAGATTTCAGAGAACTAGATAATCGAAACATATATAGTATTTTGATCGAGGCAATATGGCAAGCTAAATGTGACATAGTAGGTAAGTGAATTTAAACAGTCTTAAGTAGGCACCTTTTAACCGAAATAGGCATCTCGGTCCTACGTAAGTATATATATGTATATTTTGCTTTGTCTGAAGTATTTTCAATATTCAATACAAATACACAAACATTTTTTATAAAGGCTGACAAGCCAGATATTATCTCTTCCTCCCTAAACCAAATGAAGTACCGGAAAGGTTCTATCATCATGTATTGAAATTTACAACATTAGTGTGGTTATTTCCCAAATAATGGAACAGTGAGGAGGTCGATCGTTTCTTAAAGTGCAAACATAATAAGAAATATAACAAATAAAAATAGTATCTATATAGTACAAACAGTTACATTTATATTTAATTTATATAAAGTCGTATTTAGTAATGATCTTACTAGCAGGGGCTATCATAGAAACAAACATGTGAACTGGCTACTCAGATAACTATCAATGCAAGGGATAGCAAACCCCCTCAATAATGGAGATTAAATCCTTAAAAACCTTATACAAAGTATATATATATATATGTATATATATATATATGTGTGTGTGTGTGGATTTTTATAACGTTTTGTTTGATATGCTCATCCCATACTAAGTGAGTGACTTTTCCCAAAGTTTATATTTAAAAGTTTCATCTGAGTACATCCAGAAGATAAACGCTTTATCATTCATTTATATTTAAAATTCTTCAATGCATTGAACAGTTTTCAAGTTTCAATCACTTGGTTGGCTAAGTTTTATAACTAATTGAGACTTTTATCGTTATAAACGAATGGATTTTATATTGTTTACAGAATGAAACACTCAAAAAATATTATATATTTTATATAACCTTCGAGCTACTTAAAAATTATAGAAATAATACTTTATAAAGATGTTATTTTAAAATGAAGAAGGTTTAAAAACTAATAACGCGAATTAGAATACAATAAATAACACAACTACTTATCGTAAATAATGCGTTCATTCTCTATACACTTCCCAGTGTTTGTCTTTTCAAGTCAATTCTATCCCTCAGTGATAGTAAAATATTAATGGACTTCTTGAAATAACACGAAAAAAAATCTACCTCTATGCGAACTACGTAAAATATAGAAATAAACGAAATCTCATTTGTGAAAAAATTTCAATCGTTCACTTAAATTGGTCTTGTCCGGAGATTTTAAGTGTAAAAATATTCATCCCCACTAAATAAGAACTAACAAACTGTTAGCTTGGTTAAACGTTTTAAAGAGAAAAACTGTGAGGGTGGCAGGGTAACAGCTGTTCCAGTGTGTAAGTGCACATATCGACCTACAAATGGCTGGAGAGAATCCTGACTCCGCTGTATTGTGCAAGACCAAAACTTACAACTCGATACTCAAATAATATTGACCACAGTTTGATTACCAACTATATTTTCATATAGCATGATAATATAGCATACACGAATGATTGTGTTTCTACGGTCTGATTTCTTTTTAAAAGTTTTAAAACTTTTAAGCAAAGATTAGAATAAATACCATTCTTATAGTTCATAGGCACATTAAATTGTAAAAATATGTTTCTTTTTAAAAAATTTTAATTATAATACCAAATTGCAATACTCGGTAGCATTTGAAATTTAATTCCGCTCGTTGAAAAAATTTTGGAATTTATAACGCATAACAGTATTCTACCAATTTTTATTATAAGCACCAAATTTATTTTTATAATGTTTATAGAAATTATATAAGCGTGGACGTAATATCGTAACAAATATTGTTGTATACAAAAACCGTTTTCAATTCAAAATATTATTATAATTGCTTTGGAACCTTGTTTTAATAATAGTTAGAGCGGATTGAAGTTTAAAAATGCAATTCAATTTGCATAAGTAGCTTTCCCTTGGAGACAGTTCCTACTGAATTAGAGAAACACCCAGTTACGGCCTTGTGTGGTGATTTAACAGAACATACTCCTATTAGGTGTGAGAGAGAATACTCTCTGGAAATTAAATATCTTATATTCCATGAATTTTCTCTTCATTACATTTTGAAAGCAAAACAAATCATGAATATTGTTAATCTATCTTTAAACAATGAAAAAACTTAACTGAATAATCTATCTTAGCTGGCCAACGCAACCAACTATCGTGACCATACTGTAAAAGTAAAGTAGCTCTTATCCTCTCAAATTTGGATTTCACCCTTCCTATTGCCCTAAGTACGAGGAGATTGGTAAATATAAAATAATATTTTTTCCCCCAACATGACGTCTATTTTTTAAAGGCTGATGATTTCTATCCCATAATCTTTAAGTACAAATGGCACCTTAATTTTAAAACGATGATGAGTGATGCTTCTAAGAAGATGAAGGAAACCGTGGTTGATAGAACTGGAATGGCACTAACGGCAGTAGGAACCACTACTTACGCAACCCCTCTCCCGCAACCTGCAAAACTATGTGGCCAGCTTCAAAATGCATACTGACCATAATTTTTGATAGAGCTACCTCAAACCAAATTTGTCTTGTTCCAATCACTATAGTCCAATGTGCAATACATCTGGATCCTCACTCAAGGCTTTTACCAATAACCACAAAAACTATTCATTTTATTAAAAAAATTATATTTACTGGGCTGCTTGGAGGAGATGGCTAGTACACCTCCCCAGCTGGTGTTTAGTGAAACAATTTTACTAATAAATATCACAGTTTTTACATCATGCAATCTTATACCTGTGTAACAAAACCGTTTAATACTTCTATTTATTGCAGAATGGTTTAAAATTCTATGACAGTTTGTACACGTAATCATTATCTTGCTTATCAATAAGATTACTTTTCGTTAACATAAAAATTAAATATTGTGAAACAGATGGTTTTACGTTTAAAGCTTAAATCCATAGATAATATAATATCTATGGATATTATATATCTCATAAATATCATATAATATCTATGGCATTTATATCTCTATAAATACATATAATTTGGTCTTTGATATTCTACGATATTCGTAAATGTGTAAAGTATACGTATATATGATGTGTATAGGTGAAACAGTTTTAAAAATATAAAAGTACAAAGATTATAATGGAAGCGTCGTTATAAAATATTAACTGTTTAAAGACCCACAAAAGTAATTAATAAAGATACCAGTAATACAGCTTTGAAAATAGTTTGAATTTATTTTGGTTTTTTATAATTTGTAAGGTTATAATATTATTTCGTTGGCTTTTAGCTAAACATAGCAAAAGTGTTAATTTATAAAAATAAATGATATTATTCAATACTTAAGTGCCTAAAATAGTTTGTATAATATATAAAGAGATGAAGTCAATAACACTTATGTTAATCATCATTATTTTTGAGTATTGGTGGGTATGACTGTATTGACTACTTTTTATATAATAACGTTCGATGATGGTGTTGATCCACAAAAACATATATATTTTACTGTACAAGGAACTAACACTATCATAGAATTGTACCGGTCTTTTTAACAGTTTTACAGTAAAATTAAAGCTATAAATCCTCTTTAATTAGAATAGGAAGTTGGAAGGGAAGAAAGATTTTTATATGAAATTGTATTTCATATAAGATTTTATATGAAAGAGCAATTATGAAAAAAAAACTGTTCTAATTTTGAGCAACCAGACAGATAGACTTTGTATTTATCGGCCACTCCGCGTGGGCCCGATATACGGCGGCTTGAGTACAGCTGTTCTGTCTGACTGCAAACTATACAGCAACCTCATACCTGCTCCTTAACTGCACCGTGTCTCCAACTGTTACCTTTATTTCCTACCAAAATTTTTTCAATTGAATTTATATTTTTCTACCAACTTTAATACTTGAAGTGCCTTGCAAATCATACCAGGAGTTTACGGAATTAGTTTTGTTACCACATTCAATGATCATTAAATAAATTTTAAAGTTAATGCATTGTTACCAAAACATGGGCCTATTTTTTTAAGAAATGTTTTTGGTTCCAATATGTATATTTCAAAGAAAGTTATATTAAATGCACAGTTATAATGTAGGATTATGATGATTTCGTTCTATTTTCTTAGTATCACCAAAAATTTACATTCTTGAATTATGACCGAATAGCTTTTCTTGAATTAGCCTGTGGAATTAACTAATATTGGGTACACACCCAAATTCGGAGTCTATAATAATTTTATTACGGTATATATTTAATATTTTGTATGTATACACAATCGTTACATAATTATATATAATATATCTATATATAAAGCATGATATAATAAGACAAGATACAGCCCCGTTCCCCAATACCAACCTCCTGACGACAGGACACTCCCAAGTGTAAAAACACAATAACACGATGACATGTCATCTACAGTCTCATAACTCACACAGCGAGTCCTCCGATATACTTCTGTATGTTGTATACACTAACAGTTATTCGTATGAAGTATAATATAAGTACGTAGCTATCTACAATGCATGTTACTGTGAGACAAGATACAGCTCCATTCCCAATACCAACCTACTGACGACAGGACGCTCCCAAGTGTAAAAACACAGTAACACGATGACATATCATCTATAGTCTCATAACTCACACACAGCGGGTCTCCGATATACTTCTGTATGTTGTATACACTAACAGTTATTCGTATGAAGTATAATATAAGTACATAGCTATCTACAATGTATGTTACTGTGAGACAAGATACAGCTCCGTTTCTCGATATCAAACTACTGACGACAGGACGCTCCCAAGTGTAAAAACACAATAACACGATGACATGACATCTAGAGTCTCATAACTCACACAGCGAGTCTCCGATATACTTCTGTATGTTCTATACACTAACAGTTTATTCGTATGAAGTATAATATAAGTACATAGCTATCTACAATGCATGTTGCTGTGAGACAAGATACAGCTCCATTCCCCCAATACCAACCTACTGACGACAGGACGCTCCCAAGTGTAAAAACACAGTAATACGATGACATGTCATCTACAGTCTCATAACTCATACAGCGGGTCTTCGAGATACTTCTGTATGTTGTATACACTAACAGTTATTCGTATGAAGTATAATATAAGTACATAGCTATCTACAATGCATGTTGCTGTGAGACAAGATACAGCTCCGTTCCCCAATACCAACCTACTAACGACAGGACGCTCCCAAGTGTAAAAACACAGTAACACGATGACATGTCAGCTAGAGTCTCATAACTCACACAGCGGGTCTCCGATATACTTCTGTATGTTCTATACACTAACGGTTATTCGTATGAAGTATAATATAAGTACATAGCTATCTACAATGTATGTTACTGTGAGACAAGATACAGCTCCGTTCCTCGATATCAAACTACTGACGACAGGACGTTCCCAAGTGTAAAAACACAATAACACGATGACATGACATCTAGAGTCTCATAACTCACACAGCGGGTCTCCGATATACTTCTGTATGTTCTATACACTAACAGTTATTCGTATGAAGTATAATATAAGTACATAGCTATCTACAATGTATGTTACTGTGAGACAAGATACAGCTCCGTTCCTCGATATCAAACTACTGACGACAGGACGCTCCCAAGTGTAAAAACACAATAACACGATGACATGTCATCTAGAAGTCTCATAACTCACACAGCGGGTCTCCGATATACTTCTATATGTTGTATACACTATCAGTTATTCGTATGAAGTATAATATAAGTACATAGCTATCTACAATGCATGTTGCTGTGAGACAAGATACAGCTCCGTTCCCCAATACCAACCTACTAACGACAGGACGCTCCCAAGTGTAAAAACACAGTAACACGATGACATGTCATCTAGAGTCTCATAACTCACACAGCGGGTCTCCGATATACTTCTGTATGTTCTATACACTAACGGTTATTCGTATGAAGTATAATATAAGTACATAGCTATCTACAATGCATGTTACTGAGAGACAAGATACAGCTCCATTCCCCAATACCAACCTACTGACGACAGGACGCTCCCAAGTGTAAAAAACACAGTAACACGATGACATGTCATCTAGAGTCTCATAACTCACACAGCGGGTCTCCGATATACTTCTGTATGTTCTATACACTAACAGTTATTCGTATGAAGTATAATATAAGTACATAGCTATCTACAATGTATGTTACTGTGAGACAAGATACAGCTCCGTTCCTCGATATCAAACTACTGACGACAGGACGCTCCCAAGTGTAAAAACACAATAACACGATGACATGACATCTAGAGTCTCATAACTCACACAGCGAGTCTCCGATATACTTCTGTATGTTCTATACACTAACAGTTATTCGTATGAAGTATAATATAAGTACATAGCTATCTACAATGCATGTTGCTGTGAGACAAGATACAGCTCCATTCCCCAATAAATACCAACCTACTGACGACAGGACGCTCCCAAGTGTAAAAACACAGTAATACGATGACATGTCATCTACAGTCTCATAACTCATACAGCGGGTCTTCGAGATACTTCTGTATGTTGTATACACTAACAGTTATTCGTATGAAGTATAATATAAGTACATAGCTATCTACAATGCATGTTGCTGTGAGACAAGATACAGCTCCGTTCCCCAATACCAACCTACTAACGACAGGACGCTCCCAAGTGTAAAAACACAGTAACACGATGACATGTCATCTAGAGTCTCATAACTCACACAGCGGGTCTCCGATATACTTCTGTATGTTCTATACACTAACGGTTATTCGTATGAAGTATAATATAAGTACATAGCTATCTACAATGTATGTTACTGTGAGACAAGATACAGCTCCGTTCCTCGATATCAAACTACTGACGACAGGACGCGTTCCCAAGTGTAAAAACACAATAACACGATGACATGACATCTAGAGTCTCATAACTCACACAGCGGGTCTCCGATATACTTCTGTATGTTCTATACACTAACAGTTATTCGTATGAAGTATAATATAAGTACATAGCTATCTACAATGCATGTTGCTGTGAGACAAGATACAGCTCCGTTCCCCAATACCAACCTACTAACGACAGGACGCTCCCAAGTGTAAAAACACAGTAACACGATGACATGTCATCTAGAAGTCTCATAACTCACACAGCGGGTCTCCGATATACTTCTGTATGTTCTATACACTAACAGTTATTCGTATGAAGTATAATATAAGTACATAGCTATCTACAATGTATGTTACTGTGAGACAAGATACAGCTCCGTTCCCCAATACCAACCTACTGACGACAGGACGCTCCCAAGTGTAAAAACACAGTAACACGATGACATGTCATCTAGAGTCTCATAACTCACACAGCGGGTCTCCGATATACTTCTGTATGTTCTATACACTAACAGTTATTCGTATGAAGTATAATATAAGTACATAGCTATCTACAATGTATGTTACTGTGAGACAAGATACAGCTCCGTTCCCCGATATCAAACTACTGACGACAGGACGCTCCCAAGTGTAAAAACACAATAACACGATGACATGACATCTAGAGTCTCATAACTCACACAGCGAGTCTCCGATATACTTCTGTATGTTCTATACACTAACAGTTATTCGTATGAAGTATAATATAAGTACATAGCTATCTACAATGCATGTTGCTGTGAGACAAGATACAGCTCCATTCCCCAATAACAACCTACTGACGTCAGGACGCTCCCAAGTGTAAAAACACAGTAATACGATGACATGTCATCTACAGTCTCATAACTCATACAGCGGGTCTTCGAGATACTTCTGTATGTTGTATACACTAACAGTTATTCGTATGAAGTATAATATGAGTAAATAGCTATCTACAATGCATGTTGCTGTGAGACAAGATACAGCTCCGTTCCCCAATACCAACCTACTAACGACAGGACGCTCCCAAGTGTAAAAACACAGTAACACGATGACATGTCATCTAGAGTCTCATAACTCACACAGCGGGTCTCCGATATACTTCTGTATGTTCTATACACTAACGGTTATTCGTATGAAGTATAATATAAGTACATAGCTATCTACAATGTATGTTACTGTGAGACAAGATACAGCTCCGTTCCTCGATATCAAACTACTGACGACAGGACGTTCCCAAGTGTAAAAAACACAATAACACGATGACATGACATCTAGAGTCTCATAACTCACACAGCGGGTCTCCGATATACTTCTGTATGTTCTATACACTAACAGTTATTCGTATGAAGTATAATATAAGTACATAGCTATCTACAATGTATGTTACTGTGAGACAAGATACAGCTCCGTTCCTCGATATCAAACTACTGACGACAGGACGCTCCCAAGTGTAAAAACACAATAACACGGTGACATGTCATCTAGAAGTCTCATAACTCACACAGCGGGTCTCCGATATACTTCTATATGTTGTATACACTAACAGTTATTCGTATGAAGTATAATATAAGTACATAGCTATCTACAATGTGTGTTACTGTGAGACAAGATACAGCTCCGTTCCTCAATACCAACCTACTGACGACAGGACGCTCCCAAGTGTAAAAAACACAATAACACGATGACATGTCATCTAGAGTCTCATAACTCACACAGCGGGTCTCCGATATACTTCTGTATGTTGTATACACTAACAGTTATTCGTATGAAGTATAATATAAGTACATAGCTATCTACAATGCATGTTGCTGTGAGACAAGATACAGCTCCGTTCCCCAATACCAACCTACTGACGACAGGACGCTCCCAAGTGTAAAAACACAATAACACGATGACATGTCATCTAGAGTCTCATAACTCACACAGCGAGTCTCCGATATACTTCTGTATGTTCTATACACTAACAGTTATTCGTATGAAGTATAATATAAGTACATAGCTATCTACAATGCATGTTGCTGTGAGACAAGATACAGCTCCGTTCCCCAATACCAACCTACTGACGACAGGACGCTCCCAAGTGTAAAAACACAGTAACACGATGACATGTCATCTAGAGTCTCATAACTCACACAGCGGGTCTCCGATATACTTCTGTATGTTCTATACACTAACAGTTATTCGTATGAAGTATAATATAAGTACATAGCTATCTACAATGTATGTTACTGTGAGACAAGATTCAGCTCCGTTCCTCGATATCAAACTACTGACGACAGGACGCTCCCAAGTGTAAAAAACACAATAACACGATGACATGACATCTAGAGTCTCATAACTCATACAGCGAGTCTCCGATATACTTCTGTATGTTCTATACACTAACAGTTATTCGTATGAAGTATAATATAAGTACATAGCTATCTACAATGTATGTTACTGTGAGACAAGGTACAGCTCCGTTCCTCGATATCAAACTACTGACGACAGGACGCTCCCAAGTGTTAAAAACACAATAACACGATGACATGACATCTAGAGTCTCATAACTCACACAGCGGGTCTCCTACGATATCCTTCTGTATGTTCTATACACTAACAGTTATTCTTATGAAGTATAATATTCTTTAAACGTCGAGGAATAGAATGTAGGAAGATTTCAAACCACTAGTGATTATCGCATTCACGGAACTATTACGAATAGTAATATGCAAAACAGGTGTTAAATAAACGGGTGAAGTCTCTATTACTTAAAAAATTAGTAAAATGACATAGTAATGTTGTGAATAAATCTTTATCTACTTATGGTCTACTATAATTAGATTTACTTGTATTTAAATCCTTAGCATATCTCTTTGTTCAATCTTAAGGTAATGAAGACGACGTAGTTTATAGATTCATAAAAATATTAAGACAATTAGGAAATTACAGGAAGGTACAATTGTGGTAAATCGTAGTGGGAGTTCTTACTGAAAAAAAACCACTAACACTATTTGCGTCAATGTTAATGTTGCTACAAAAAGCACAGGTCAATATTAAACACGGTTATTAACAAATTTAACTCAATCCACATGCAGGACAAGAGCAGTGGTTGCCATTACAAATTCCCCTTTGTGGCGCAATGAGAAACAAATGGGTCATTGTTGCCGGTGTAATGGCGTCATTCCCAGCTGATTTTCCACCACTGTTGTTTCAGCTGATTAAATTTTAGACTAGGTCTTGCGAAGCTCGCAAAGAAAGTATTGCATCATTCCACTCATTTTGCTATGCAGGAATAGTAAGACATACACCATTTTTTCCTCATGTAGACATGAAAATGTAAGAGCCTGTAATCACAACAATTTTCCTAGTTATGTAAAAGTTGTCTTTGTAAATTGGGAATTTCCCTTCTGAATTCACAATAAAACGGTATTATCGTGTTTTGCATGTAACTTGTATATAAACTTTCACAACAATGCATCATATTTTTTGTGGTAAGTTTATTTTGTAATTAATTATTAGTTTGCTGAGTTAGCTATACAGAATACAATTCTAATAACATACAGAAAACTAATGTACGCACTTATATTTCCGAACATATTTGCAATATATTGTAATACGACTATTTTAAATTTCATGAATCCAGTTCCTTATTCTGATCCAATTCTAACAAGGCGGATATTTCTCTTAGTCGTGTAAAATTGTGTACGACATTTTTAAAGTTGCATCTAAAGATGACCAATTTTTTTACTATATGTAAATTATTATCGTTATCGGCATTAGAATCCAAAAACTTCCACAGCGTCGTTATGAAAATGGAATTCAAGTTATTATTTTTGTCAACATTAAAATCAAGTAAATAAATTTCGTGAAATTAGATCATCTATGATAAATATAGTATTCAATTCGATATCATGTCCTTCAGAGGTTTAATTTATATATCTTTCTTGAAGTGTAGTTAGGTTTAATGCGATTTACAAAATTTGATATTTGAAAAATGAATATTAAGAATCAGTACTAGGTCTTCCAATCACATGTTAGTTCGGTTATTTAAAAAACACGTCTCACAAGAATATTCATTTATTCTTATTAGAAGTATTATTATAGAAAATGACAGTACTTTTTTCACTTGCACACGCACATGCACATGCACATGCAAGGAGCAACAATTAGCTGATATCTCTTCACCGTTACACGTTTGTTGCTCGCAGCTTATTCAAGCGTATCTTTAAAGTGGTGGCGCTTTCTTATGCGTTAACTGATTTCGACGAAACATTTGGCATTTAGTACATATTTTATAACTGACACAAAATAGCTGATACCCTTCCACTCACTACAAAGGTTTTTTGCCCCTGGCATGTGCAAGCATACTTCAAGTGATCGTGATCGCTTATGCGTTGAAGGATTTCATTGAAAAAAGTAGCATTTGAATTGTTACACAAATTAATAAATAGTTGATAACTTGCACATTTGTTGTAAATATACTGATTTTTTCGTTATACGAATATAAAAACAAAAATATTTTCAGGCGCCATTTTTTAATATTAAGCAAATCACAATAATATCTTTATAAAGTTTTCCTCTTATATATTGTTTTAGTTTAGCTCTGTACAGTGAATATGGTATGTGTAGGTTTACTAGTTCCAAGGAAATTATTTTTTTCATAAAAAATACCAAATGGTATCTAGTGATTAAAATAAAACACATATTGCTCAAACAATATTTATAGAAAATGTTTTGTTTAGAATGATAAGTACTATCAGCCATAGAAGTTTGTGACACACCTTTTTCAACATCCTGCATGTGCGTGTGTCACTAAACTACTAGTTCTACCACCGGGACTGAAAAATAGACCTTCCACTTGCCACGCGAATATGCTACCACTAAAAAAGAAACACATATCTCACTTTTGGTATGTATTTAAATAAGCAAACATGTGATAAGACCCAATAGTTGTGCCAACGTGCTAGACCGACAAATGAGAGATGCGGGTTCAAGTCCTGTCAAAGCAACTAATTTTAATTAATCAATCTACATTTAACTGTTACATATCAACTGTATCCATACACATATTGGTTTAATTTAACAATATTAATTTTATGTTATATTTTACATTTAGTGATCGACGAGATTACGCGGCTGAGTGTAAAGCTTTGATATAATTCCATACAAAACTTCATAATAATTAGTCAATGACAAAAAAGCTGTTCTGTTATTTCGAAAAAGCTTATAAACGTAACCTCCAACAAAAATTCCAAAGGGAACTGAGACTCGATGAGTGATTCCAATTAGAGTGAGGAAATTGTCGAAGCTTGCGTCAAAACAACACTTCAGTACCAGTATGTACGTTAATCTGATTTAAATTGTTAATTTTTAATTTGTAAGCAAATAATATTTTACGACAATATTATTATGTTTTAAGTTTTACTAGATACCATAAAGTCGTAGTTTATACTTAAACATCAAATGAGGGTTTGGTTTTATACTATCTGATCTTTATAAAAACAGAACTGCTTGTATTTTACTTTGTATTGCAATTTTTACAAAAAGACAACACATGGTATTAGCTACCATTTACCATAGTAACACGTATGAAATTTGGATAAAATGAATGAATTAGCGATTCGATGATAAATTAGTTCCTTTTTTTAATTTGAGTTCTACGGTGTGAAATGTAGTTTCAAAAATAACTTTTTTACAATTTCTAATTGATAAAAGCCTCCGAAACTCTTCCATCACAATTAATGAGTTCATTGTAAGATGTATATTTTAAATTTTGACCTTAATTTAGTATTATTTATCTTACCATCTTGACGTCATAACCATTACTTCTTACTACATGTTTCCACTGCTCACTACATCGTGCTTGAATATAAAATAAAATTATTTAAAAAGTGACATAACTAACAGAAGCAAAGAGATTAAAATTAAAATTAGTAATTTAAATAAGTATTTTGAAGTTGTTCAGAAAGAGGTTGTTCGGCTTAATATTGACTTAAAGTGAACACGTGAATACATAATAAAATATTTAGGTAACGAAATATGTAATGATTAAGTATGACATAATTATTTCTACCCAGCAGGGATCACTTCTGGCTGGTTTATACCTTGCTGTTTAACTTACCACTGGCCACAGCAAAAACCGATGTGTCACTTAAATATATCCAGCAGCGGCACATCACTAACTGAAAAAGTCGAGATTCTGGGGTGCAAAGGTAAATCGATATGTCTAGTTTACTGCGGTAGATGACTGGTGGAGTTGGTGGGGTTCGTTCCCTAAGTGTCAGAGGTCCTTGCTAGCCTCAACAAGCGTATGTCACCCCTGTCTGCTTTGACTGAAGAGGATGGATCAGAGCTGGCCTCCCCTTCTTTCAGGGGGACATGACTTTGTGATTAGTGCTCTACATTCTTCCTGTCACTCCGGAAGCAGCGCAAAGGTCCGTATATGATTAAGTGCAACTTATAAGCTTCTTGTTCTAAAGGAAAAATAAAGAATAAATAAAAATACAAAAATTGCTCGAGGAACAGTTTTTAAATTGCTCAACGCTGGTTTTTAAAATTATTACATGAAATAGGTTGAGGCCTACATAATAAATCGCTAGGAGAATATTTTAAAACGCAAACTTATTGAAGCTTCTCACATAAAATTAGCAACACTAAGTCAAACAACTATTGCAGTTAGGCTATTTTTGTTACTAATATTAAATAGAAATACAACTGGATAACTAAAATAACTGGATAATACAAGGGTTTAAAAATGAAACAAAACTCAACCAGTAAAATTCATATACGCACCACTACATTGAGGTCCTGGACTAAGAGACGCGGCGGCTACATTTTACCCTCTCCAACTTACCGTTGCCTTCCTCTTCCCTTTGTTTCAGATGCCGCATCGTGATTCTACAGCCAATGCCGATTTTGATTCCTCGTCAGTCTTCCACTTTTATTGATGCTTGTGATGTACTGTTTTTACACATGCTCTTGTGCAGTGACTTCGCTTCGATCCATTCTATCCAGTTTGACTGTATGCTGACAGTATACAAATCAAACATTGTGAAGGAAATAACATTTATCAGGATATTCATCATCGTTCACTGATACAATACAATCAGTAACACTACGTTTCGATATTTGTAATCTGATCTCTTTCTCAGGTGAATAATTAACGTAATAAATAACTAAAATCTATTGTTACGTAAATAAAACATACAATAGCGATGAGACAGGCATAAATCAGGAACTACAACAGCCATATTGTGAGTCTATTGCACACTAACTCTAAAACATGCACTTATTAAAACCTATACACTAGTTATTAAATTCCAAAATACATTTCACAATAGGTTCTGGATTAACCGGCCAACCAAATAGACCTGTCCAGAGGCTAATACTTAGGGCTATCGTCAGGGCATAAAAGAAGGGGCTGTTGTGGTTCCTAACTTATGCATGTCACAACGTTTCTGGTATGTTTTGTTTATTTTAACCTAGACTGTAGACATGTATTGGGTTAGTCATTCGTCTGAATAACAGATCAGATTGCAGATCTCGAACCATAGTGTTAGTGATCGTATTGCACCACTAAACTATAGCAAATGTCAGGAAATTTCCTGTTTTCTTCTTAATCCTTCAAGAGCAAACTTCAAACATAGAATCAAGTATTACTTGAACTTTCAAATGGTATTCATGTTTTTGTGGTTTACAGGGGTTTTGAGCACTCAAGAAGAAGATAGATTTCGTTCTTCAATATGTAGTATATATATATCTATGCATTTTATATATCAAGATTGAACATTTCCAAAATCCTTTGTATATATATATATATATATATATATTGGCCAATATACATATATATTATAACTAACTGTCCGCGGCTTTGAACACAATTTCGTAGGGTTGCACCTGCATGAGCACTTCTGGTTCGAGTGAACTATATTTCCGACGCTAATGTTGAGTGTATGAGTGTATATTTATGGTCATTGTAATTAAATTAGGTGTTAGAATTATTTGTTCAATTGCTGATTTTGCATCTTTTCTGATCACGAAAATACTGAAACAATGAATAATGAATAAAGAAAATTACTTCATGATGGCCAATTTACTGCTCATACTTATACATTAATTTATGGACGATTAAATTTTTTAGGCTAAGGTGTCTTGCGAACCACAACAAAATTATAAAAGACGTATACTACTCGTACATGTACTTTATTATAAAGTGGTCTAACACTCAAGCTTTAAGTTCAACAAGAAATTTGTTTTCAAGACAAATATACATCATAACCTAGCGCCTTCAAATAGTGTTTGGCTCCATAAATACGTAACTGTGTCATATTTGCAGTTTATAATGTGCAGATGCTTTAAAAATTTTTATCATTTAATATTATATATACACCGAAAGTGCTGAATACTGAACCCATAGTTACTCAGGGTTGTTATGCTTCGAGTATTATTTAATTAAAAGATTATTTACCCAGAAGCAATCGTACTAGAAGATAAGAATATTCCGCCCTAGCGTATACATAAGTCCAGATTAGAGGTTGCCGACGCTTCAATGTATAGTTATTTTACGATACCTAAATTTTTGGATATTTTTAATTTGTTGTAAATAAATGGAAGTATTTTATTTCTTGATATGGATATTAATGACTTCAGGGATGGCTTACAACTCCGAAACGAGAAATTCTAATGATGGTTCGGATAATCAATCTTAATTTATTATATTAACCATTCATCAATTTACATAATAATTACCGGTACATGAGTTAATTAAATTTGGTATCGGATTTTTAATTGGCGTAGGCTATCAAATGAGGGCTGGAACATTTCTATTCTGCTGAGAACGAGGTAATTTATAGACATGATAGTTAGTATGTAACATATTTAACATATTCATTTGTACATAATCAACGTCGAGTTGGATAATGGTGTATGGCGTCGTTCCGTTTGATTCATTTTATAGTTAGTAAACATTTGTACTTTGGATTTGTGGGTAACTAAGTTAGCAAGTAGAAAATCACACATTTAATAAATAGACAAAACATTTGCAAGTAACCTCGGTAATCCTGTTACGCGACACTTGGTTTGGCATAAAATACTACAAACAACGTAAGAAAGAAAACCAACGAAAACTATTGCAGGAGAGGTTTTAATTAGCAGACGGCGTGGCGGACTGTACAAGTAAGGGAGATGAATTTTCATCTCTGGTTTTAATAGAAAGTCTCCGTGGAACCATTTCTTTTATCATCTGAATCGTACTGTGGATCGTAATAAGTGGCTGTATACCTGAATGTAGGCTTTAACTATAAAATATCTCAAACAGACTACGTAGCATTATTATTATTACCAATCGATATAACTTGTGTGCAATCTCAGGAAGATACACTTACCTTGTTTACTTAAATTTACTTGCTATATGTTACGTTATACACTATGTCTACAGAGTTAAAATATTTGTCCATCAAATGTAACATGTCAGCTACATATACAACTTTGCTGAGCTCTAACTGTGTCTGAAAATGTTTAGAAGTAACCATTTCAAGTAACAAGAGCAAAGGCCGTTTTAAAAATCATTCCCTACCAAACATAATAGTAGTGCTGAAAAAGAGATCAGTTTCGGTATATCATTTATTACAGGAGACCTGTTGAAATAACTTTATTTTAGCCTCATATATTTTATACGGTGGACTAAGGTGAAGGTGAACTGCAGCTAAGCTCGACATCCATTTTGAATCAACCCTTCACACCACAGCTGCATTATGTGCAGAAACTTCGGTTACTCCCCCGTGTTTAGGGATCTTATCTAAAATACCGTACTGCACACATTCGTGTACCTAAGGTGACAATAAGAACACCTCATCAACTAGATTATACTACATTTTGTAGTATACCGACGTTTTTGGATCTCTTCAGATGAACATAACTCCAGATACCTGTGATAGCGTAAAAATTGTAGTCGCTGCACTTAAAGAAAGGTAGAATGCAGCTAAACAACATGTACATCAATAGGGTGGGAATAATTGAATGGTAGGCAAACAATGAAGCCATTTTCATTGCACTGTGGGTACAGCTCTTGTAAACGTATTTATGAATGAGAATGAAATATATTGACAGATTTTAAAAGAACAATAGGAAAATTAGGTGACATTAAGTAGACATGAACTGTATAGCCTACCTACCCTCAGCAACGTAGTATGCGAAACGTTCCACCCCTTTGTTATTATATCCTTGTCAAGTGATACATCTCATAAAAAACAGTTTTCAATAGTTTATATTTTTATACAACTATGATAACATCCACTGTAGTAAAGAGAGAGAGAGAGAATATAATGTATACATTCACTCTAACTTTACATTTATACTTACGATAAAATATGTTCACTCATAATACATACTTAGAATACCTTTTTAAATACCCGTAACTCAAAAATTCATTAACTGTTGATAACTTACTTTTAAAAATTAGTTGCTCAAATAAAATTTTTTTTATTTATGAAATTGCCATAACTTTAAGATTTTTTAACGGAACTAAAACAATTGGACTTTAGTTAGTTGGAAAATATTGTCAATGACACAATAATTCTGAATCATTTTGAACTACAATATGTAATAAATTCCTTGCAGGTTGGTACAGTGTAAAATATTATACATATATTTAAGCACTGATGTATAAATTTACAAGTTAACTTATCACAACACTAAATAAACTTTTAATATTTGGTCAACAAACTATTCACTAAATCATTGATTTACTAATTAAAAGTCACAGACTCACGTATTTGCAAATATAATTCACATTCACTCCCTTTGGATGAATGTTAAGAGTGGTTTACTTGTATTAAATCTGTAATTTTCACCCAAGTGATCTGCGTACTTTCAATTCTAATCTACCTCGTATATTAAAATAATTTAGAACGTCACGCATTTTAGTATCACATAATAGAAATATTTAATAATGGCAAACGTAAACTATAAAGTAGTTTATTTCGTATATTTGCAACTGCGGATAAACAATGTACCGTACAACATATATTAATTAAAATTCCAACGAATAGAGCATAAATGAGAAAATGGAGAAATTATTCTCAATTATTAAGTCAGATTACCATATGGCAGATATAGACATAAGATAGAAGGACACCGAAACCAAGACAAAGCGAGAAGTTTGGCGCCACCTGCGGATAAACAATGTACCATACAACATATATTAATTAAAATTCCAAGGAATAGAGCATAAATGAGAAAATGGAGAAATTATTCTCAATTATTAAGTCAGATTACCATCTGGCAGATATAGACATAAGATAGAAGGACACCGAAACCAAGACAAAGCGAGAAGTTTGGCGCCACCTGCGGATAACAATGTACCATACAACATATATTAATTAAAATTCCAAGGAATAGAGCATAAATGAGAAAATGGAGGAGCAATTATTCTCAATTATTAAGGCAGATTACCATCTGGCAGATATAGACATAAGATAGAAGGACACCGAAACCAAGACAAAGCGAGAAGTTTGGCGCCACCTGCGGATAAACAATGTACCATACAACATATATTAATTAAAATTCCAAGGAATAGAGCATAAATGAGAAAATGGAGGAGAAATTATTCTCAATTATTAAGTCAGATTACCATCTGGCAGATATAGACATAAGATAGAAGGACACCGAAACCAAGACAAAGCGAGAAGTTTGGCGCCACCTGCGGATAACAATGTACCATACAACATATATTAATTAAAATTCCAAGGAATAGAGCATAAATGAGAAAATGGAGGAGAAATTATTCTCAATTATTAAGTCAGATTACCATCTGGCAGATATAGACATAAGATAGAAGGACACCGAAACCAAGACAAAGCGAGAAGTTTGGCGCCACCTGCGGATAAACAATGTACCATACAACATATATTAATTAAAATTTCCAAGGAATAGAGCATAAATGAGAAAATGGAGGAGAAATTATTCTCCATTATTAAGTCAGATTACCATCTGGCAGATATAGACATAAGATAGAAGGACACCGAAACCAAGACAAAGCGAGAAGTTTGGCGCCACCTGCGGATAAACAATGTACCATACAACATATATTAATTAAAATTCCAAGGAATAGAGCATAAATGAGAAAATGGAGGAGAAATTATTCTCAATTATTAAGTCAGATTACCATCTGGCAGATATAGACATAAGATAGAAGGACACCGAAACCAAGACAAAGCGAGAAGTTTGGCGCCACCTGCGGATAAACAATGTACCATACAACATATATTAATTAAAATTCCAAGGAATAGAGCATAAATGAGAAAATGGAGGAGAAATTATTCTCCATTATTAAGTCAATTACCATCTGGCAGATATAGACATAAGATAGAAGGACACCGAAACCAAGACAAAGCGAGAAGTTTGGCGCCACCTGCGGATAACAATGTACCATACAACATATATTAATTAAAATTCCAAGGAATAGAGCATAAATGAGAAAATGGAGGAGAAATTATTCTCCAATTATTAAGTCAGATTACCATCTGGCAGATATAGACATAAGATAGAAGGACACCGAAACCAGACAAAGCGAGAAGTTTGGCGCCACCTGCGGATAAACAATGTACCATACAACATATATTAATTAAAATTCCAAGGAATAGAGCATAAATGAGAAAATGGAGGAGAAATTATTCTCCATTATTGTCATATTACCATCTGGCAGATATAGACATAAGATAGAAGGACACCGAAACCAAGACAAAGCGAGAAGTTTGGCGCCACCTGCGGATAAACAATGTACCATACAACATATATTAATTAAAATTCCAAGGAATAGAGCATAAATGAGAAAATGGAGGAGAAATTATTCTCAATTATTAAGTCAGATTACCATCTGGCAGATATAGACATAAGATAGAAGGACACCGAAAACCATGACAAAGCGAGAAGTTTGGCGCCACCTGCGGATAAACAATGTACCATACAACATATATTAATTAAAATTCCAAGGAATAGAGCATAAATGAGAAAATGGAGGAGAAATTATTCTCCATTATTAAGTCAGATTACCATCTGGCAGATATAGACATAAGATAGAAGGACACCGAAACCAAGACAAAGCGAGAAGTTTGGCGCCACCTGCGGATAAACAATGTACCATACAACATATATTAATTAAAATTCCAAGGAATAGAGCATAAATGAGAAAATGGAGAAATTATTCTCAATTATTAAGTCAGATTACCATCTGGCAGATATAGACATAAGATAGAAGGACACCGAAACCAAGACAAAGCGAGAAGTTTGGCGCCACCTGCGGATAAACAATGTACCATACAACATATATTAATTAAAATTCCAAGGAATAGAGCATAAATGAGAAAATGGAGGAGAAATTATTCTCCATTATTTAAGTCAGATTACCATCTGGCAGATATAGACATAAGATAGAAGGACACCGAAACCAAGACAAAGCGAGAAGTTTGGCGCCACCTGCGGATAAACAATGTACCATACAACATATATTAATTAAAATTCCAAGGAATAGAGCATAAATGAGAAAATGGAGAAATTATTCTCAATTATTAAGTCAGATTACCATCTGGCAGATATAGACATAAGATAGAAGGACACCGAAACCATGACAAAGCGAGAAGTTTGGCGCCACCTGCGGATAAACAATGTACCATACAACATATATTAATTAAAATTCCAAGGAATAGAGCATAAATGAGAAAAATGGAGAAATTATTCTCAATTATTAAGTCAGATTACCATCTGGCAGATATAGACATAAGATAGAAGGACACCGAAACCATGACAAAGCGAGAAGTTTGGCGCCACCTGCGGATAACAATGTACCATACAACATATATTAATTAAAATTCCAAGGAATAGAGCATAAATGAGAAAATTGAGAAATTATTCTCAATTATTAAGTCAGATTACCATCTGGCAGATATAGACATAAGATAGAAGGACACCGAAACCAAGACAAAGCGAGAAGTTTGGCGCCACCTGCGGATAAACAATGTACCATACAACATATATTAATTAAAATTCCAAGGAATAGAGCATAAATGAGAAAATGGAGGAGAAATTATTCTCCATTATTGTCAGATTACCATCTGGCAGATATAGACATAAGATAGAAGGACACCGAAACCAAGACAAAGCGAGAAGTTTGGCGCCACCTGCGGATAAACAATGTACCATACAACATATATTAATTAAAATTCCAAGGAATAGAGCATAAATGAGAAAATGGAGAAATTATTCTCAATTATTAAGTCAGATTACCATCTGGCAGATATAGACATAAGATAGAAGGACACCGAAACCATGACAAAGCGAGAAGTTTGGCGCCACCTGCGGATAACAATGTACCATACAACATATATTAATTAAAATTCCAAGGAATAGAGCATAAATGAGAAAATGGAGAAATTATTCTCAATTATTAAGTCAGATTACCATCTGGCAGATATAGACATAAGATAGAAGGACACCGAAACCAAGACAAAGCGAGAAGTTTGGCGCCACCTGCGGATAAACAATGTACCATACAACATATATTAATTAAAATTCCAAGGAATAGAGCATAAATGAGAAAATGGAGGAGAAATTATTCTCAATTATTAAGTCAGATTACCATCTGGCAGATATAGACATAAAGATAGAAGGACACCGAAACCATGACAAAGCGAGAAGTTTGGCGCCACCTGCGGATAACAATGTACCATACAACATATATTAATTAAAATTCCAAGGAATAGAGCATAAATGAGAAAATGGAGAAATTATTCTCAATTATTAAGTCAGATTACCATCTGGCAGATATAGACATAAGATAGAAGGACACCGAAACCATGACAAAGCGAGAAGTTTGGCGCCACCTGCGGATAAACAATGTACCATACAACATATATTAATTAAAATTCCAAGGAATAGAGCATAAATGAGAAAATGGAGAAATTATTCTCAATTATTAAGTCAGATTACCATCTGGCAGATATAGACATAAGATAGAAGGACAACCGAAACCATGACAAAGCGAGAAGTTTGGCGCCACCTGCGGATAAACAATGTACCATACAACATATATTAATTAAAATTCCAAGGAATAGAGCATAAATGAGAAAATGGAGAAATTATTCTCAATTATTAAGTCAGATTACCATCTGGCAGATATAGACATAAGATAGAAGGACACCGAAACCATGACAAAGCGAGAAGTTTTGGCGCCACCTGCGGATAAACAATGTACCATACAACATATATTAATTAAAATTCCAAGGAATAGAGCATAAATGAGAAAATTGAGGAGAAATTATTCTCCATTATTAAGTCATATTACCATCTGGCAGATATAGACATAAGATAGAAGGACACCGAAACCAAGACAAAGCGAGAAGTTTGGCGCCACCTGCGGATAAACAATGTACCATACAACATATATTAATTAAAATTCCAAGGAATAGAGCATAAATGAGAAAATGGAGGAGAAATTATTCTCCATTATTAAGTCAGATTACCATCTGGCAGATATAGACATAAGATAGAAGGACACCGAAACCAAGACAAAGCGAGAAGTTTGGCGCCACCTGCGGATAACAATGTACCATACAACATATATTAATTAAAATTCCAAGGAATAGAGCATAAATGAGAAAATGGAGAAATTATTCTCAATTATTAAGTCAGATTACCATCTGGCAGATATAGACATAAGATAGAAGGACACCGAAACCATGACAAAGCGAGAAGTTTGGCGCCACCTGCGGATAACAATGTACCATACAACATATATTAATTAAAATTCCAAGGAATAGAGCATAAATGAGAAAATGGAGAAATTATTCTCAATTATTAAGTCAGATTACCATCTGGCAGATATAGACATAAGATAGAAGGACACCGAAACCATGACAAAGCGAGAAGTTTGGCGCCACCTGCGGATAACAATGTACCATACAACATATATTAATTAAAATTCCAAGGAATAGAGCATAAATGAGAAAATGGAGAAATTATTCTCAATTATTAAGTCAGATTACCATCTGGCAGATATAGACATAAGATAGAAGGACACCGAAACCAAGACAAAGCGAGAAGTTTGGCGCCACCTGCGGATAAACAATGTACCATACAACATATATTAATTAAAATTCCAAGGAATAGAGCATAAATGAGAAAATTGAGGAGAAATTATTCTCAATTATTAAGTCAGATTACCATCTGGCAGATATAGACATAAGATAGAAGGACACCGAAACCAAGACAAAGCGAGAAGTTTGGCGCCACCTGCGGATAAACAATGTACCATACAACATATATTAATTAAAATTCCAAGGAATAGAGCATAAATGAGAAAATGGAGAAAATTATTCTCAATTATTAAGTCAGATTACCATCTGGCAGATATAGACATAAGATAGAAGGACACCGAAACCATGACAAAGCGAGAAGTTTGGCGCCACCTGCGGATAAACAATGTACCATACAACATATATTAATTAAAATTCCAAGGAATAGAGCATAAATGAGAAAATGGAGAAATTATTCTCAATTATTAAGTCAGATTACCATCTGGCAGATATAGACATAAGATAGAAGGACACCGAAACCATGACAAAGCGAGAAGTTTGGCGCCACCTGCGGATAACAATGTACCATACAACATATATTAATTAAAATTCCAAGGAATAGAGCATAAATGAGAAAATTGGAGGAGAAATTATTCTCCATTATTAAGTCAGATTACCATCTGGCAGATATAGACATAAGATAGAAGGACACCGAAACCAATGACAAAGCGAGAAGTTTGGCGCCACCTGCGGATAACAATGTACCATACAACATATATTAATTAAAATTCCAAGGAATAGAGCATAAATGAGAAAATGGAGGAGAAATTATTCTCAATTATTAAGTCAGATTACCATCTGGCAGATATAGACATAAGATAGAAGGACACCGAAACCAAGACAAAGCGAGAAGTTTGGCGCCACCTGCGGATAAACAATGTACCATACAACATATATTAATTAAAATTCCAAGGAATAGAGCATAAATGAGAAAATTGAGGAGAAATTATTCTCAATTATTAAGTCAGATTACCATCTGGCAGATATAGACATAAGATAGAAGGACACCGAAACCAAGACAAAGCGAGAAGTTTGGCGCCACCTGCGGATAACAATGTACCATACAACATATATTAATTAAAATTCCAAGGAATAGAGCATAAATGAGAAAATTGGAGGAGAAATTATTCTCAATTATTAAGTCAGATTACCATCTGGCAGATATAGACATAAGATAGAAGGACACCGAAACCAAGACAAAGCGAGAAGTTTGGCGCCACCTGCGGATAACAATGTACCATACAACATATATTAATTAAAATTCCAAGGAATAGAGCATAAATGAGAAAATGGAGAAATTATTCTCAATTATTAAGTCAGATTACCATCTGGCAGATATAGACATAAGACATAAGATAGAAGGACACCGAAACCATGACAAAGCGAGAAGTTTGGCGCCACCTGCGGATAAACAATGTACCATACAACATATATTAATTAAAATTTCCAAGGAATAGAGCATAAATGAGAAAATTGAGGAGAAATTATTCTCCATTATTGTCAGATTACCATCTGGCAGATATAGACATAAGATAGAAGGACACCGAAACCAAGACAAAGCGAGAAGTTTGGCGCCACCTGCGGATAAACAATGTACCATACAACATATATTAATTAAAATTCCAAGGAATAGAGCATAAATGAGAAAATGGAGGAGAAATTATTCTCAATTATTAAGTCAGATTACCATCTGGCAGATATAGACATAAGATAGAAGGACACCGAAACCATGACAAAGCGAGAAGTTTGGCGCCACCTGCGGATAAACAATGTACCATACAACATATATTAATTAAAATTCCAAGGAATAGAGCATAAATGAGAAAATGGAGAAATTATTCTCAATTATTAAGTCAGATTACCATCTGGCAGATATAGACATAAGATAGAAGGACACCGAAACCATGACAAAGCGAGAAGTTTGGCGCCACCTGCGGATAAACAATGTACCATACAACATATATTAATTAAAATTCCAAGGAATAGAGCATAAATGAGAAAATGGAGAAATTATTCTCAATTATTAAGTCAGATTACCATCTGGCAGATATAGACATAAGATAGAAGGACACCGAAACCAATGACAAAGCGAGAAGTTTGGCGCCACCTGCGGATAACAATGTACCATACAACATATATTAATTAAAATTCCAAGGAATAGAGCATAAATGAGAAAATGGAGAAATTATTCTCAATTATTAAGTCAGATTACCATCTGGCAGATATAGACATAAGATAGAAGGACAACCGAAACCATGACAAAGCGAGAAGTTTGGCGCCACCTGCGGATAACAATGTACCATACAACATATATTAATTAAAATTCCAAGGAATAGAGCATAAATGAGAAAATTGAGGAGAAATTATTCTCAATTATTAAGTCAGATTACCATCTGGCAGATATAGACATAAGATAGAAGGACACCGAAACCAAGACAAAGCGAGAAGTTTGGCGCCACCTGCGGATAAACAATGTACCATACAACATATATTAATTAAAATTCCAAGGAATAGAGCATAAATGAGAAAATGGAGGAGAAATTATTCTCAATTATTAAGTCAGATTACCATCTGGCAGATATAGACATAAGATAGAAGGACACCGAAACCATGACAAAGCGAGAAGTTTGGCGCCACCTGCGGATAACAATGTACCATACAACATATATTAATTAAAATTCCAAGGAATAGAGCATAAATGAGAAAATGGAGAAATTATTCTCAATTATTAAGTCAGATTACCATCTGGCAGATATAGACATAAGATAGAAGGACACCGAAACCATGACAAAGCGAGAAGTTTGGCGCCACCTGCGGATAAACAATGTACCATACAACATATATTAATTAAAATTCCAAGGAATAGAGCATAAATGAGAAAATGGAGAAATTATTCTCAATTATTAAGTCAGATTACCATCTGGCAGATATAGACATAAGATAGAAGGACACCGAAACCAAGACAAAGCGAGAAGTTTGGCGCCACCTGCGGATAAACAATGTACCATACAACATATATTAATTAAAATTCCAAGGAATAGAGCATAAATGAGAAAATGGAGAAATTATTCTCAATTATTAAGTCAGATTACCATCTGGCAGATATAGACATAAGATAGAAGGACACCGAAACCATGACAAAGCGAGAAGTTTGGCGCCACCTGCGGATAAAAACAATGTACCATACAACATATATTAATTAAAATTCCAAGGAATAGAGCATAAATGAGAAAATGGAGAAATTATTCTCAATTATTAAGTCAGATTACCATCTGGCAGATATAGACATAAGATAGAAGGACACCGAAACCATGACAAAGCGAGAAGTTTGGCGCCACCTGCGGATAAACAATGTACCATACAACATATATTAATTAAAATTCCAAGGAATAGAGCATAAATGAGAAAATGGAGAGAAATTATTCTCAATTATTAAGTCAGATTACCATCTGGCAGATATAGACATAAGATAGAAGGACACCGAAACCATGACAAAGCGAGAAGTTTTTGGCGCCACCTGCGGATAAACAATGTACCATACAACATATATTAATTAAAATTCCAAGGAATAGAGCATAAATGAGAAAATGGAGAAATTATTCTCAATTATTAAGTCACATAAACTGGCGATCCCAAACACAAATATCCCGTGAGCGCTATGATACGTATCAATAATTCAATACAGAACACATCCTGTTACACAGTTGTCAAAGCTAATTTACGCCACACCTGGTAACAAATATTTAAATTCATGACAATATCTAAATATACGAGCTGTATGGGAGTTTTACTCACAACCTTATGCTTAATTTACAAACAAACCCACATAAGGCATTCTACAACATTCAACTTCAGCATTATAGTTCTTTTTATAACGGGTGAAATGGATTGCTTACCATCAATGATTTGATAATATTATCGAGTAATATTACCTTTTCCAACCAAACTGAATACTTCTTTTTCCTTTTTCTATCGATGTTCTGTGACAACAAACCATAAATACATATTACCGGACTCTTACATTGTCACCTCAATCTATTTTTAAATAAAAATAACAAAACAATTAGGAGTGACCCTTTATCGCCTTCATGCTGCTTCTAACAAGGCGATCTCCATTGGTCAATTTCAGGGGTTAGCTATAGCGTGCAGACTTATTGTGGCTTGTATTCTTTAGTTTAATTTGTAATAACAAGGGAGGAGCTACGTTTAATACTTGTTACTAACAATTACGCGCCGGGTATCAGCTTTCGCTTATACGTCTTAATCCTGATAGTTACATATGTTCATTAATTTTATTCATTACAACATTTCCCCAATTTACTATTTCATCTTTTCTTATAATACTTTGTTATAAGAACAGACTATGCTATATGCTATACGAGTGTTCAGTTTCAGTTCCGTTTCATCGGATTTTTGTCAGCCGACTCTTTTGGATCTCTTCAGGACGACGAACATTGCTCCAGATTCCCAGGAGTCAAGTGTGTTTACAGCGGCAGATTTCGGACGCTGGACTGAGTGGTAGGTGGTATAGAGCTTAAATGCACACTTGTATCGAAGACCATACCCCGTAGCTACGCTATTTATAGAAAACTTGGTTACTCCACCCGTAGTTTATAATCTTGTCTAAAACATCGTAGTGCACTCACAATTGTACACCTCTTCATCTAGGTTACATTTGTTATAGTCTAGTTGTTTTCTGAATGTTGGAGCGATACAAATAGTTTGTTTCGAGCTTCGTCGTCGCCAACTCTTTTGATCTCTTCAGACGAAACAATGACTCTAGATTTCAGGAATCTGTGACGGCGTCAGATATCAGACGCCTGCCATAAGTGTAAGGTGAACGATGAATGAACTTAAACACTCATATTGAATCAGCGCTTCCCACTATAGTTTATATTTCTCTACTATGTTTTTACTATGTTACTATGAGGGTAGGCTGAAAAGTAGCCTAATGCGCACATGCTTGTAAATCACTATTGCAATAAGGTATATAAGCGCGCCTGGTGGCATTCCGTAAGTAACCATTCCTCCTCTACACGCATGTGCAGTTAGAAAAACCTTTGCGTCAATCCATTGTATTGTTAGCAGCATAATCATGCAGACGATGGATTCCAATGCTATGTCAATTAGACGTAAACAACGTGCTGTTGTTGAATTTGTAACTTCTGAAAAAGTGAATCCTACTGAAATCCAACGTCGTTTAAAAAGTGTTAAAAAGTGTTTATGGTGACGGATGCTGTTGATAGAACGATTGGCAGTCGATCTATCAAAATCACTGTAAAAAATGTTTGTTTTTATGGGTGATAAAATTTCGTGGTTATGAGCCTGGAAGAGTCATAACTGTTTTATGGACACGCACTGGATGTTCGATCACTGCCACAGACGACAAGTATCACAAACTCGTTGATGATTTGATTCCAAGTCATCGGTGAATCATCCAACAACGTATCGCAAACCACGTTGAAATATCTAAGGAACGTGATGGTTCCATTATTCAACAATTCGGATACCGGAAAATCTGTACAATGAGTGCTACGCCGTTAACAGACGAGGATAACAGACGAGGATTAAACAGTGATGAATGAAATGTTATCAGGAACTTTGCAGCGCTACCATGACGAAGGAGACGTCTTGCTTGTGAATATCGTGACGTGACGGAGGATGAAGTCATTGGTGCACTATTATGATCCAAAAGAGAAAACACTGACAATTTACACTTGGATTCTCCTGTAACAAAAAGGTTCAAACTACAACCATCCGCAAAAAATCCATTTGACTGTTTTTGATATGCTAATCGAATTTATGTGACCGATTATCTGGAAAAAGGCGCGATGGTAAATTTCGTCTCTCATACATAGATAAATAATAATAAAAAAATGTCAGCCTACCCTCGTATATCAGACAGACAAGTAATATCAAATACTCAGCGAAATAAATTCCCCCCTTGAGGAAGTGTTTTCTTCCGTTTCCAAACCACTAGTCACTACTTGTTAAATGTTTTAGTTTGAAACGTAATTATGCCTTTATATGTCCAATGGTTTAAGGTTCTAAGATTATCTCAATCGATAATTTGTATTTTGTAATATAAAACACATGGCTTTATTTTCAAATAATGTATACCAAATAAAGAGATTATATAGCATATGGAAGTCAACTGATCTTCTAGATGTTGATCCTGTCCTAAACATTCAGTAAACGTTGCTTAGAACCATAAGAACTAATAATAAAACTGTATTTTAACTTTAGCACTACACCATGCGCTGCACGTGTGCTATTTCGTGATTGCTGCTATCTCAATCACTAATTTATATATTTATAATATGAAACACACATGGCTTTATTTTCAAATTATGTTTACCAAATAATGGGATTAAAATAGTATGTGGTAGACCACTGACCTAGATTTTGATGTTGTGCCAAAATTCGTTAAACATTGCTTAGAATCATAATAATAAATGTGTATACAATTTTAGCACTATTCATTCACGTTTCATTCGTGATTTCTGAAATATGCGTGCAGAAATTTGAGGTGGCTCCTATTTATCAATATTAATTAATAAAATAAATCTGGTAGAAGTTTGTGGTAACAAAAGAGGTTATTGTAGGAAATGAAGTAAAAAAAGGATGATAATCATATTCATCTCTCCAATTCACCCAACTTCCTTCATCCATCCACAACACAACGTTCCACAGCCGTGCATTATGCATAACGTTTGCTCTGTGCAAATCCTTAACGAGCTTCCTTTATACAAGTATAATTGATGGTAGCTCTCTACTAATTTTATGAAACTTTTATGCAGTATAGTTTATTAACTAAAATGTTTTAATTATTTTGCCAAAAACAAAATTCGATAGTTAAAAAATCGGAAATATTTATTTTTGTCTCCCATAAAAATATGTTACACAAGCCAGTATTACGCCAGACGTGTGGGTCGCATAACAGGGTTCCTGAGGTTGCGTGAACATTTTCAAATCTGTAGCTCGTTACATTCTTGAGATGTCCCTGCGAACTGATAGACAGACAAAGATAACTTTTGATTGGCTAATTTGCCTAACCGTGAACCAATTCCATTATTGGCAATGTGCCATCACAATATTTATTATTGCCGGTAACATTAATGCTAGTTTCTTGCGAAATTTCTGGTTCACATAAATTTTTTTCGTGTTATCTTTCTTACATCGTATGTACTGAGTTTTGTTATTTTTTATGTCAGTGTTAAAAATAATAACAGTTCCGGTTTTGTAGGAGTCGCTGAAATCAAATCTTGTACCCGAATTCTCGCCATTGCCTTTCTCCACCATATTAATACTTCTTCTTTTTACTGTGTGAAATAAGCTACATGGGTTACTATGTCACAGGTTTAAATTGTTACTTAATTGTACTCAGGTTATTTTTCCCGCGCGATTTTCTCGTTGTCATCAAGGTTTATACATAAGACCAAATTGTAAAAGTATTAGCTAACGCTAAGCCAATTCCTATGGAATGACAACCATTGAACTCTTTCTAGGAAAATATAATTTTTAGGGAAAAAACTAATTGAAAATGTACTGTATTTTACATACTCGTAACTCAATGTCAGTTCGTTTTCTATATATCGTGGTCCGTACGCACAATATCTAGTAAAAAGATGGACCATAAAATTAAAATTATTCAGCACCTTCACTGATGTGCTTCCCAAACGCTCAACCCGAAATGCTAAATAAGGAGTAGTATAATTTCATTTATACTTGTGTTTGTGTACATTATATGTAGATTGATCAGATCTAAGTGCATGTTCCGTTTTAGACGTTGAATTCAAATCACCACCCAACTCTGATAGGTAGCACAGTCTAATTCAAAGTATTAATGAATATACTATAACTAGTTTTAATTAATGTATTACTAGGACATGGTGGACTCCTTGAATGGTGATTTTGTTATATTGCAAGAGAAATCGTGGTCTATTATCCAAAATTATGAACCAATATTTACATGGATGTACAAATACATACTACATTCCACCTTTACATAAGCGTATAAAAAAGCAGCGAATTTGAAAACAGTGATATCAGTGGTATTATTATTTTAGTGTTTTCCAAATAACAAGGGTTGGATATTTCACCGTTCCACGATACTGAGAGTGTGCTGTACAGTTAAATTTTACCTAATGTCCTAATGTCACGTGATTTTCCAATATTATTCTTTTAAGGGATCAGTCAATTTCCCATTATATTTTTGTTAAGCTTCATTCACATTCTCAAGTTTCTCCTGTCAGAAGCTCTATGTACATTGGAGTAGAAGGGACCCCAACTTAAGATATTTAAATATTAATTTAATATAGTTACACTTTTTCTTAGGCAATAACCTTTTCCAAGATCATATCCCTTTTTCGACTCCACCATTACGTTGCCTCTTCTCACCATCAGTATGTCTTTTATAGCTCTTTTCTATACTATATAGACTATATACTTCTATAATATACTAAATCACGAGTATACTCTAATTAGAAATTTTCCTTATCCTATCTCCTTATCCAGTTTCATCAGGTCTTTGGTGAAGGGTGTAACATAAACTACTTTACATCATTTTGAGTATTACTGTAATTTAATTATAAGGTATTATCTGAGAAGCTTTATACTTATAACTGGATATAACTACGTATAAGCTATCCTATCCGATAGAGTTAGAGCTCGACAAAAGGCGTCTATGCAGCGAAAACACTAACTATGATAAAACCACATCTGTTTGTTCTGTAGATACGTTGTTCACACAAGGTGGCATACATCAAAGTAAAACTTACGAGCAGTATATAATTTGCATAAAACTGCACAGTTGATCCATAACTATGATAAAACCTCATCTATTGTTCTGTAGATACGTTGTTCACACAAGGTGGCATACATCAAAGTAAAACTTACGAGCAGTATATAATTTGCATAAAAACTGCACACAGTTGATCCATAACTATGATAAAACCACATCTGTTGTTCTGTAGATACGTTGTTCACACAAGTGGCATACATCAAAGTAAAACTTACGAGCAGTATATAATTTGCATAAAACTGCAACTGCACAGTTGATCCATAACTATGATAAAACCTCATCTATTGTTTCTGTAGATACGTTGTTCACACAAGGTGGCATACATCAAAGTAAAACTTACGAGCAGTATATAATTTGCATAAAACTGCACAGTTGATCCATAACTATGATAAAAACCTCAATCTATTGTTCTGTAGATACGTTGTTCACACAAGGTGGCATACATCAAAGTAAAACTTACGAGCAGTATATAAATTTGCATAAAAACTGCACAGTTGAATCCATAACTATGATAAAACCACCTTCTTTTGTTCTGTAGATACGTTTGTTCACCACAAGGTGGCATACATCAAAGTAAAACTTACGAGCAGTAATATAATTTGCATAAAACTGCACAGTTGATCCATAACTATGATAAAACCTCATCTATTGTTCTGGTAGATACGTTGTTCACACAAGGTGGCATACATCAAAGTAAAACTTACGAGCAGTATATAATTTGCATAAAACTGCACAGTTTGATCCATAACTATGATAAAACCACATCTGTTGTTCTGTAGATACGTTGTTCACACAAGGTGGCATACATCAAAGTAAAACTTACGAGCAGTATATAATTTGCATAAAACTGCACAGTTTTTGATCCATAACTATGATAAAACCTCATCTATTGTTCTGTAGATACGTTGTTCACACAAGGTGGCATACATCAAAGTAAAACTTTACGAGCAGTATATAATTTGCATAAAACTGCAACAGTTGATCCATAACTATGATAAAACCACATTCTGTTGTTCTTGTAGATACGTTTGTTCACACAAGGTGGCATACATCAAAGTAAAACTTACGAGCAGTATATAATTTGCATAAAACTGCACAGTTGATCCATAACTATGATAAAACCACATCTGTATGTTCTGTAGATACGTTGGTTTGTTCACACAAGGTGGTTGGCATACATCAAAGTAAAACTTACGAGCAGTATAATAATTTGCATAAAACTGCACAGTTTGATCCATAACTAACTATGATAAAAACCACATCTGTTGTTCTGTAGATACGTTTGTTCACACAAGGTGGCATACATCAAAGTAAAACTTACGAGCAGTATATAATTTGCATAAAACTGCACAGTTGATCCATAACTATGATAAAACCTCATCTATTGTTCTGTAGATACGTTGTTCACACAAGGTGGCATACATCAAAGTAAAACTTACGAGCAGTATATAATTTGCATATAAAACTGCACAGTTGAATCCATTGGATAAGTCAATCATCTAGTCATTGTATAAATGTTTTTTCTCAAATGGTGTATGATTTAAATTTTCTAGTAAAGTAAATTCAATCTGTTTGAGCGATTGAAAGTTAACGTATACCGTTAGAATTGAGCGAGAATTAATGCTGGAGGTTTCAGGAGTCATATGGATGCATTATGACAGTGAATAAGTTCCTAGAACAATCAGGTGTGTGTCACCTGGAAAAAACTGTCGATATTCCAAAGATAAAAGGACAAAAATAGCCTTGGCTGCCTAAGGTAAGCAGTCCTGAGAAGTAAAAAAAGGAAAATAGTGGTATTTAAATGTGCAAAGTTGAAGAGGAAGAGTACAAAAGAGGCATGTAAGACACTTAAAACGAACCAGGAGCTTCTAGGGGACATTTTTACATCTTGAACACAGTTGTTATCTTCAGACGCCGTTTTATCGGCAACTGTATTATTAAAAAATATTTTTTGTTTGAAGGTTATTTTTTGACGAATTAGTCAAACCGAATTTTTGACCTCGTCAGTTCGTAGTCGTAGGTGGTTAGTAGACGAGTGAAGACGTATTGTGACCTGTATTCCGTAGTTTAGTTTTTAATGATTAGTGTTTTGTATAGTTTTGTATTAAGTGTGCATGTCTATAGAGTTAGTGAAGTTGACAAACAACATAGTAGGTTGTGATCCTGACTTAGGCGTGCCACAACGCTTTAGCTTTAGTAAGATTTGTTTATTTTAACCTAGTTTGTAATTATGTATTAGGTTAGTTTCTTTACCTGAAGAAGAGATCAGATTGCAGATCTCGAAACGTAGTGTTAGTGTTACTGTTTTCTTGTTTCAACTGAACGATGGCAAAATGTCCGGAAAAATCCTGCCGTTTCCTTCAAAAATATTTTGTTGAATAATAACTGTAACCAATTGAAGTATACCTTCAATATATTTCCACATGTTATAGTAATATAACTGGATATTTGCGGAATATATAACCTTCTACCAGCATTATTTTTCTTTAAGTAAATAAAAATATATGAAATAATATTAACAACAAAATTTTTTAACCGAAAATCTCCAAAAGTAAAATCTTGTGAGAAAGCGTTTTTATAAGTAGTAACACAGTAATGAAAGATTTATTTATTAACATTAACGTATCATGAATTACATTTACTTAGTAAATATCTACATTTTATTTAAATTAAGTACAAATATGCATAGTTTGTAACGAAATCGGATGAACTGTAGTTTCAGACACTTCAGGTTTTTAAACTTAACATACCAACATAACAACACCAAAGGTTGGATATTACTTGGGAGTAATTAATAGAGATTACAAAACCGTTGACATTTGGAAGCTCGCTAGACATCGTGAATAATACTTGGCACCGAGCTTTTCGTCATGTTTTTGTTTTCATTATGACAAATTTGACTGTGAATCTTTCCATGGACATGTAATCAGTCACGTTATGGTGATTTATTGCAAATTTATTTATTAGGATAATTAGTACTATAAAATCTAGTTTAATCGGTTTTTGTCCATAATATATTTTGTATTCTATGACCGTAGCGTAAACTAAAGCCTAGGGTAGGAAGGCGACATACCACGTGTGATGTAACGGGCTGAAATTGATTTCAAAATGTCGTATATAGCATCTATCTCACATGTTAAAATGTGATTAGATTTCAACTGCGACGGTTTACAAATTGATTTAATTTGTGATAATTATTGCTGCCAGCGTAGTTACCAATTATAGGCTAATGTGAAATGTTCGCACATCCCATTGAGTCACATATAGCACCATTGAATTTGATGTTGCGTATGTAAAAATTCAGCTCCACTTAAAATTAAAACCCTATATGTTAGTTCGTTCTCGTATCATGTGGATAGGTCAGATGCCAATGCGATTTGTCAGAGCATTAGCGAAAGAAACAGGACATTCTTACATTGGTACATATTGTGATTTTATCGTGATGGTAACTCGAAAATTATATAGTTCCTTATTTTTTTAAACAAACTGAGTAACAAGTGAACGACATATGACCGAGATATTATCACACGTAGATTATACATACATTAATAATTTTAAAATAGAATAACAGTCTCAATGTTAAAATTTGGTAAACAAGATCTTGTTTCAGGGCATTCTTGCGTTGTAGAACCTTCTTTACCTCACCAGTACTTATATTATTTAAACAGTGGTATGGAAACCTAAATTAGGGAACAAAATCTGAATTTATCACGTGGAAAAATATCTCGATAAAGATTATTGGCAGATTTTAAATTGTATTACGGATTTAGCTTTATTTCTAAATAGAAATAGACATGAATAAGTTTTATGATGGTGCATGTCGAACCATGGAAATTTGGCTATGCGTTATTGGAGCTCATCACCCAATAGGTTGACACAATTTTGCCTTTCGTCTGCGCGGAGTCATGTACAAATTTCTTTTTTTCTATGATATATTTCTGTATGACAACAGGTCATATCGACAATGAAATGAGCTATAGGTTTTAAATTTGCATTGCAACATTACCAAATCATGTTACTCAACAAGTAATATGGCGTACTTCTACTATGCTTTATTTTCTGTAGGAGTATGTCAATAAGAATGAATAATTTTGAGGATACTATAATTGTAGAATGTTAATAACGTATTTCTTCTGTTAAAGGAATTATATATTGAATATAACAGGATAACATAATTAAGTATGCATTTTTTAAAGGAATTTGATTTTGAAAATTAATATATTTGGAAAATTGTGTTTGTTTTGTATGAGATTTAAGAAAAAGATACTTTTTATGAACTGAACACTTTGTGGACCTTTTAGTACAAAAACTAAATTTTGGTATATAGTAGCATAGCAATGTGTTTTCCTTAATTTAATGCTACATGAAGGTTAGGACGAACTGAAGAGTTCACAGTGTTCTTTGGATCTTTGGGCTGAATGTCAATGATCTAATAAGGGGTCAATTATTAAAGAACATAAGGTCATAGAATGTTGATTGTATTTGAAATTTATGAGATATTTGTTTCTTAAATCAGTAAATCGTTTTCATAAATAATCATGATTCAATAATAATGTATCGCCAAATAGCATAAGGTTATTTTGTATTGTAATAGGGTTTCAAATATCAAGTAACATAGACAACACAAGCTTATACAGTTACCCGTATTCCGTATAAAAATACTAAATTTCATGAGCCCACAAGGAAAACCATCCTGGAAGTTTTCCAACTGCGGTCATTATTGTGTCCTTGTCAGTATTAATCTTTACCAAAATCTTTCCAGTAGTCTTGGCTCAGACATATCCTAAAATCTTTCAAAAAAATCTTAAATATTTTTTGAACTCACAAACTTTTATTTTAAACTACCAAAACCAAACATTCTATTTTATTGTGTAGATTTTTTTATATTGTATTTTAACCCCAAATATTTTTAAAATATAGCATTAATAAATTAAAATTCAAAAAATAAAAAACAAAAAGCTATATGCCTAATATTTAACTTATATTAGTAAGTTTTGTTTTGGTAATAACATGAATGCCACATATAATGAGCAAATAATTGTTAAAAGGTACATAATAACCATTCAATTATTTATCTACATAAAAGAAAGATACGTTTGTAGGAATGTTACAAGTTTTGTTCACGTATTATATAATCGCAAAAACTAGTACTACATTAAAATCATAACCTTGCTATTTTCTAAGAATCGATCTTTCAGGTAGTGTAAACGGTAGAATGTTTAAGTTTTGCAACGACAAAGATATAACAGCAAAGAGCTGGGAAAGTTTTGACGTCGCCAGTTTACCGAGGGTGGGCTGTACAGCTCATTTCGACTCAATGTCACCTGATTGTCCCTATTGTTCTCTTAAATTAAAAGCTGCACATCTAACATCTGTTAACCACATTAACACTGTTAAACACATTAACACATTATACAGCTGTTCTCTTAAACACTCATTGTGTTTCAGTTTGAGCTTTATTCTCTATTTTAAATAGCTCTTACCAGGCAGGTGTATCTACATATTAGTGTGAGAAAGGGGCTTTCTTGGAGAATACATTGTCGATTTTCACCTCATCCCTAACTGAATTTTCTAGTCCCCCAAAATTAATGCCACAACGAACTACCACTCCATGGATATAATATAATTGCTATTTTACCACTTATCATCGTAATTAGTTAACAGTACGACAATAAGTTAAATTTCAGTTATCGCTTAATCCATTAGATATTAATACATGTAGTGGTTAGCCACAGGTTTTTCGGTCAATAACGGCATAAAGAAGCTGAGATCATGTTTTTTTAGCATTCTGTATGAAGTTGGTATGCTAAAGGAAGGATATCCGTACTTATTACGGCACGGTTACAATCTAAACCCATCAGGTTACTGTTTAAGTGCTGAAAGAAAAGCAGTATATGGGGAGTTAATATGTTAGAATTTGATAAACACAAAACTTACTACTTCTGTAAGATATAGTATATACCGTGACTTATAGCAATTTATGTTAGACTGAATCTAATTTTGATCAAATTGCTATGGGGTCAACGATACTTCTAACTGTCCCGTAGTTGCAAATCAATTATCCCAATTTTCTTACTGTAATGGTTCAGAGTTCCCTCGTAATTCCTACTTAAATGTATGAGTTATTTGAAAGTAAAAGTCTTCGTTTCATAATGTAGGTAGCCATTTGCATGTAATGCGGATTGCGAATCAGAAAAATGAAGAAAAAGACGCGATTCCCGAGAAAGACGTTCTTTTTTAAACCCAAGGAATGAAAAATTCCATTTTCGATCTACTTGTTAGAGGTCCCTCCAAGCAGAATTATCAGTGTTAATTAAAACCTCTCTCTTGACACTTTTATTAAGTTCCTTTTTGATAATTATTACTGCTATTTTTGATAATACCACACTACCACACAGGCCACGTGTGTCGTAATATAAATACTATATTATGGCCTATTTAGTTCTTTATTCTGTCAATTTTTCACACGTTTTCCATCACAGTTTATCTTGTAAAATCAATGTAAAGTTTATTTGTAAAGCTGCAGTAAAATCCCAATTGAGATGGACTTTTGCATTAAAAACTTATTTTTGATCATATTCGAAATTTATGGAAATTTGTTTTGCATTTGAGGACAACTAAATTACTGTTTTCCCACATTCTTGAGATTCTACGTTCAACTAATAGATTAGAAAGTTTTCAGAGGCAAATTGCATACAATACTTTATAGTAACCCTAAAAATTATGAATACGCAATTTTAATGAGACTACCCCAACATTAATCTATTGAACCTCTCATAACTGGCCCATTACATCAAAAGCGATACTTATCTTTGTTTTTGTTCGAGTTGTAGAATTTATTACTTGACTTTTATTACGATTTCATTTTATATACGCTCTGTTATAAACATAATGCTAATGATATCTAAACCCCCGTTTATAAATGTTTCACTTCCCTGTAATATAAATGCCTGTAAAATTAAAAAAAGTAGGGAATGAGAAACACACTTAAACTTGTAGTTCCTAAGTAACACAAGGTTAGTACCTGGGTGTATAGTTTACAAATAGTTGACAACCTTGAAAATTGCTTTAGTTTTATGATACAAAGTTATAACAAATACTATCAAATATATATGATGTACTAATAAAATATATGTAATACAAATTCGTTAAATGTTTTATTGGAAACGAAAACCACGGTGATTTTATACCAGATATGTGAAAACCATTTAACAAACTTTAAAATGGGGAATAGAAAAAAAATGAAATTAATCCTCAATTCCATTTTGTATTTAATTTATCAAAATTTAAACTCGGGATCTCGGAGTTGAGTTTTAGACCATACTTTTTTTAGAACAAACTAAGCTACTAATCTGAACTATTATCACCATTCATGGCTAAAGTGTTTATAATAAAAGGATAAAAGAAATCTTACGTACTTGATTTAAATAGCACATTTTGCAGTATGTTGTGTGCTTGGAGATACATGCGGGAGAAAGAATGCATTCGAATTGTATACATACAAAAAATGTTAATAGCAACATAATGTATCCACATGTTCACATGTCCATAAAATTAAATCGGAATCAAGGGAAAAAGTTGAAGTTTGGAGTGTTTTTGTTTGAAGCATTGGGAAATTTACTTTTGTCCTTATTGTTGTGGCCTAGCTGCGAACACTTTCCACTATGCTAGTAATGGAAGCCATTTTTTTCCACAAACATTATACCTCTACAACGTGTGCCTATACCAGTAAAAATATCTCTGTTTTATTAGGATAGAGATTTTTGAGGAGGATTGTTGAGGTAAGGATGATGGACCGGAACTACCGCTATTCTGTAAGTCACATGTATTTTTTTGCAAAACGTATTATCACCAAGGCACTTTACAAAAGGATAATCGGGTTCATTTAAGAGATGTTTTTAAGACTTAAGATTTGTTGCCTTGAAAAGCTGAAATTAAAACTTTTTTATCAATCGAGGAAAAAATAACCTAGACCGAATCATAATGTTTTATAGTACAATGCGTTACTGTAAGAGTGTCTCTTCATCTTATAAATGGTTATTGAATTATATTTTTAAAAGACATATAAATTGCTTACTATTCCCACCATAACTTCTCTTTTCGAACAAAGTTGTATCGCAAATTATTCACTAATCACCTACGCCTAAACATGCACACAAAATTCATGTTTCCTAAAAATATAAGTGTAGAAGGTTGTAGGTATTTTCCTAAATTTGATCATTGATAATGACTCAAATCTTAATATTGGACTAAACAGATGTGTTATAAACAAAGGAGCAATGGTTAGTCCAAAGAAGTTAATATAATGAAAAAGTATAAATTCACAATTCACGTCACCTAATTAATCTCAACCTCCCCTCATCCTTCCACACCACCCTCGTTTCTACAATCCTACCATTTATGCATTAACTTTTGCTCTGTACAATCTCTAACGAGCATGCCTTTAAACCTACTATTTCTATTTATATCCTCTACTAGATTTATTACACTTTGGTGTGGTATGGTTTATTAATTAAAATGTTTTAACTAGATTGTTCCAAAATTTAACCCAGATACGGATAAGACATCTGTTCGGGGAGACATCTTTATCTCTCTGTACAATAATATGCTCATTAAATGGTAAAATATGGAATCGTATTATGTCAGTTGAGGCTGTACGTAGTATTAAAGACATCGATTTTTGATTTTTACTAACTCTTGATAGCAGCATATTTTAAATTCATACTAATTTATTTAATAGACTGAGAAAGTAGATTAGTTTGTATTATTATGTGGACAATATGGTTTATTGAAAATTTAGCTGGTACATATGAGTTTTATTGTCGATTTTTAAATATTTAAAAATCCATCAAACTTTCCTAATAAAATTTTGATATAATTATACATTTCCTAAAATAATTTTAATATAACATGATAAATACGTGTCAATCCCATATAAATAAGTAGCATGAAGTGTAACAACACTTTTATACCGAATGGAATAGGAAATGTATGAACATTATTCTAAATAAAAATTAGACAACATGTAAAAAATAACCCTCATTAATTTATGTAAAACACAAATATTAATTCTCAATTAAATATTTTTATTAAAATTTTCATTCGAACACATCATGTTCAGGCTTAGCGTAGTCAAAAACTCAGTTTAATGATATCGGGCCTAATGCTTGGCATTTTACCAAAAACTTTCTGATTAAAATCAACAAAAAATTACCCCTACAGAACCTAAAATATCTCTCATTTCACAATAGTTTTGTATACAGAGCGTAACAAACGTCTCCACAGCAAACTTTAGAAATTTATTGGTCCCGGGGGACAAAGAGGAACTAAAAACTAAATTCAACCCAATGGCCTTTTCCCTTTTAGAAGATATAGAGTTATTTGTTTAATTATTAAACAATAGCTTACTTATTCAGATGATCAGTTGTTTTAACAGTAATTTTGTATGGGTTTAATATTTTGTACGTAAATATTTATTTTATTGTTACTATAGTTTTAGAAGTCAAAATTTTTGTTTTTATTATGATCTGTAGTCTAAGTCTGCTATCCTTGTTGGATGGTGGTTCGGGAAGTCAGGTGTTTGTTATTTTTCTCTTGTTGTAAGTTTGCATTTGTTTTATTTTGTTACTGTGGATAAAATGTTTGCTAAGGCACAACATTTTAGTATTTTTTGAGACCAACTTTGTCAATTTTCTTAAAAAATAATTTTTTTCTGAAGCTATTGTTTTTTTGTAAGTACTGTAAAGGAACCTTCTGAACAGGGCCTTTGGCCTTAAGAGCCCTAGATTTTCCTAAAATTTTCCTTCTGTGTCAATATACCTACTAGTAATAAGTACATACTGTATATGTAATAGTTCAGGCTGTTTTCATGCGAAACAACTAAGTTAATAAGTAATAAAATAAATAGTCACCTGACAAAGAATTATTAAATATAGATAATAGTGTACATTTTGTTAACTGTTGAAATTTAAAGAAAATAAAAATTCTTTAAAATTCCTTTTCTTACTATCTGTCCGTCTGTGTTATTTGATTTTATTTTTTATTTCGAAACCAATGTATAATTATTTAATGCACAAAATTTTGGTAATAATTATTTTTGTTGCAGTCTAAAATTATAAAACATTATATATTATATTGGCATATTACGTTTCCATTATGACGGGATGCCAAAGTTTATGAAGAATGATAAAAATGTTGGTTAATGATGAACGTTAACACGGGTAAGCAATGAAAACTTTGATGTACATTATGTAGTATGAGTATGTTTGTCAATGTGTTTGTAACTCTATTGACATTGTTTCCATTTAAAATTTTCCATAATTTACATATAGTATTTTCGGTAAATCGGCTTTAAGAATTTCAACCTGCCACCATTTAAAACGGTGATAAGATACAATTATAGTAATTGTTCCTCTTGATTTTAGAATTCAAAAATGATAAACAGTACTAAATTTTTGATTTATATATCTTTACTGGGTCTTTGAAACAAGAATTAAAAAACACTCACATACATACAGATGGTAAACGGAAAAGATAGACACAAGAGTTTACATTTAACTTTTAGCTCAACAGAACCAATATCAGAAAATTTGTGTAGAGGGTTTTGTTACAACCATATGTATATATGCTGTAAAAGCAGTTAGTGGAATGTGATAATATAAAAGTTACAAAAGGAATTATACAAGAAAGTTAGTATAAAATATATCTTATAAATATCTCCCCTAAATTCATTGGTAGGTATGGTACCAAATGCCATTTTCTTTTCATAAGAGCAGCCATGGAAAATGAAAAAATGCATTTATTAAAAAGAGGAGAAAAAACAGCCGCTAAAAGGTCATCTCTACTCATTTCAACCTCAAACCATATATACTTTTTGTTTTAAATCAATCTCTATAGTTTGTGAATCCCATGATAACATGTCAAACCCAGTAAATACCTTTACCATCACACGGGAAGAGGTTAAATGGATGAATGTATTGTTGGACTTTGGGTGCACAAGAAATTTAACCATTTTAAATATCTTTAGGTAACATTCCTTACCCCCGTTTGACGTGCCGTATAGTTCAATAATGGTGGCTGAATAGAACTGTTCTAAAATTCACAAACTCATTATTATATTTTATAACTAGAGAAAAACTTTTAAAACAGTCCTGGAAAGCTTCTTCTATCTAAACATTTCCCCTTAAAACGTTTGTTTGTACCTTGATAGGGTTTTGAGATATTAAATAAATGTAAATTCCATGATAATAAATAATATTACAATATGGTGAACGCTCGAACATAAAAAATATACATTATATTATTTATAAACCTAGAAAAAAAACAAATAAAGGTTTCTGAATTGCTTTTAAATGTACTAAAAATTTATGTGTATGTACTAAAAACCAATTTTTTGTATGCTCCCTGACGGTTTTCAATATATTGGATTACAACGAACTTTTTCCCTGAATAAAATCTTTCCAAAGAAAAGAAATTAGAAATGGAAAATTGAATGGTTTTATTGAATCAGCTATGAAGAATACTGACACAAGTTCAAATTTGGTTCAAAATTGTATTCTTATTTTATATTTTCGATTAAAAGTTCACTGCCAGCTGTGTACCCCAAATTTCGTACCATTATGGCAGCTTTTCAAAAATGTTAAACGATCCACACCTCTGTTTACTTACTTATCAAGAGAGAGCCAGAAAAATGTGTTAAAAATGGCTCGGGTTTATTAAATTTTCCTTGACGTTTTTATACGATTGGCCCTTTTATCATTAAATTTCTCTATAGAGTTTTAGAAAAGTAGTTAAAAAGTTGAGTGTTTTCTTGAAAGGGTAGGAAGTTACAGAAGAGAGATGCTCTATGTAAGGTAATCAAAGATGTTTTAAGGGAAATTGTTGTCGTTTCATCCCTGGGGATCCTAAAAAGCACAAAGAGAATTTACGCAAACTGTTATTATAAAATTAAAAATTTATACGGGAATATTAAATAAGAATATATCTATGTAAGGGGTTAATTCCTTACAGGTGAGAAATAAAAGACTTGTGTATATTTTGTTAGCCATTACCGCTATCGAAAATTGCATTGAAAAACTAACTTCATTACAATTTACTTGTAACGGATAAACTTTAACTTTCCTCTTTCGCGATAGCCATTAATGAAAGAAATCTGCAGTTGATATATTCTACACACGTAATTTTGTCCAGGACCAAGCCCCTATTTATAAAACCAGGACCTCGCCGTGTAGCTTTTACAGCAACGTGGTGGTTAGCACGGCGCAGCACAGTCGTCAAAGTTTACATCGGCTTCCGCTATACCTCTATTCAGAAATCCTATAATAGGAAAAAGTGGGTTTAGTTTTTGTTATATCAGAGCGAAAATTTGACCACTAAACCTCCAGGTTGGGAGATTTATGATTATTGCAGAAGATATAGGAATTTATATATAGTAATTGGCTGACGGTCCAAACAAAATGGCGTTTTTTTTCAACATTTAAACGTGTGGAAATTAGGTTAAAAACACTGTTTTTCGTAGTTGTTGTTTTAACAAGTAAATCTGGCCAATTTTAGATCTCCACAGTTTTGGAAAGTATTTTCGTTTGGGGTAAAAAAAGTTTTGTTAAAATTTTTCTTTCAAAAAGCCTAAGGATTTTCTTTTAATATTGAACTAAAAACTAAATTTAAAATTAAAACCATTTTTCCCATTAATTTAGTTTTCAATAACTTTCTAATGAAAATTATTTTTTTTAATCAAAAAGAAATGACAAAAACTATAATTATACCCAAACCCCAAAATATGGAAACCTTCACGTGAAAGTTTGCTTTTAGGTTTTAAACTGAATTTTCCCCTTAAATTAACCTTTGGTTTCTAGGTTTACTGTAAAATTTATATTGTTTTTTTAAAAAAATAATTATTTTGTTGTCGTGATGCATAAATTACCCATTAGATCAGTAAAAAAATATTTCCCCTTTTTTTTTTCATCACGAAAAGAATTTTTTAAAAAAAGATGCTTTTAATTTAAATTTTATGGTATTCCGATAAATAAATAAAAGGCTTAATAGCATGGTTTTAGTATATTATCATTGTTTTTCATATCATACGTTGGAGTAAAACACCTAACGCTATTTAATAATTAAAACTGTTTAAATTATATTTTAAAAATTAAAAACCCATTTTAATGTCCTGTTTACTTTGTTTGTTCGTTTGTCCGCTTCCTGGTATTTCTTTTGGCCAAAAAAAGTCGGTTAGAGTCTTTCGAGATGTATTATGTATGTTGTGAAGTTGTTGTTGTTGGAAAACCCCTTGATTTGTATAGCTTTGCAGAACCAGGCCTAGAGCATTTTCTTTTTAACTATGTTGGATACTACACATAGTCTGCAAAAAGTCGGGGATCGGATGAAATTTGGGGGAGCCCATTTTTGCCCTTTACGAGGGGCCTTAGCCCCCACTTTTGGACCAAAATTTGGCCATTTCATTTTAAAACCCGACCCAAAAAGGGAAAAGACTCGTATAAAAAAAGAAATTTTATCAAAAATAAATATTTACGTCCCCCCCAAAGTTGTAGCAAATGCAATATCTATCCTGTGAGGGGTTTGGGGGGACTTTAAAAGAGACTTTCTATACACTGATATTTTATGGAAAGGGTTGTAAAAAAATTTTCCCTTGTCCGTTTTAGAATCTGTAAATTTACGTGAATGATTTTTTAAAAAAAAGGGAAATGGGTTTTATCAAACATTTCCCCGTAGGTCAGTGATAATGAAAAACGAAAATTTTTCGTTAAAAACGATGGCAAAATGTCCGGAAATATCCCTTTTCCCTTTTTAAAATCTTCCCACGTAAAAAGAAATTTCCCAAAACAAAGAAAATTTAGGGTTTTATTAATTGCTACAGTCTTTTGAAGGGTTTAAAAATCCTTTTATAACTCTGACCCCTCCGGGTTCACAACAAAAAAAAAATGATATTGGAATTGGTTATAATTATAACTAAAATAAAAAAAAACAAAAATTTAAAATTTAGCAATACATGGAAAGCATTTAAACAATTTTTGCAGAAAACGGTTAAAAAGTACAAAATACGCTATTAATTTCATCTCTTAAATGGAGCAATAGCTTAATATTAATCATTAAAAAAAAATTAAATAACACGATTGTGCATTTTCGTATCGGATGGCGCCTTTTTAAAACCTTCGGTATCATTTAAATATTTGTAGGGTGAAGCAAACTTAAAAAAGGGAATTTTCTCTAAAAAATAATTTTTAAAATTCCGAAGTGCAAGAGGTGTACACCAAAAAAGAATTATTAGCTTTCAGTGCTGACAACAATGTTTATTGTTTAACACTGATTTTGTATTGCTTTGCCGGGGCGAATCGCTGATTCCTTTAAAACTACAAAGCTTTATAAACGGTTATATAGTCCTAAACACTTCCTTTTATCGAGGCAAAGTTCTGAAATAAATTTTATGAAAATATTTCCCTTTAACTTGACTCATGTGAAATAGGCAAGTGGGAACCCCAAAATGTTAACCCCAAAGTGTTTCTATCATAAAAAAGTGAAATGCCCATTGAAAAAGCATACGTTGATTTTAAAAACCCAAAACAAGGCCAAAAAATTTTAATTAAAAGAAAAAAAAACTAGTTCCCCAAAAAGGTTTTAACGAGGCAGTTTCTTTATCACCAAAGACAAAAAGACAAAGCTCAATTTTTTTTAAATAGGTATTAATAATTAGGATTCATATTGATAAAAAAATTATGGCTTAGGATTAGCTTGCGAGAGCTTTTTTCTGGATGAGGAAAATAAAATTTGCCTAACAGTTCCCCAACCTTTTACCGGAAGCGGGTATTTAACTCGCCCCGTAAAAGGGGTAAACAAAATTTTATGGTTTTATCAAAGTCCTAAAGGTATGCTAAAACCTTTTTCCTTTTTTTAAAAAAATTTTTTTCATGAACTGTGAGTTATTACTTTAAATTAAATATTTTATATGGGCCGTTTTGGTCTAAATAAATTTTTCTGAAACTTTTAAAAAAACCCTTTATTAGACAAAATTTTAGAAACTTTAAAAATTCTAAATTTATTTAATATAAGATAATTTCTTTTAAAAAACAGACAAACTAATAAAAAATCGGGAAATAGGAAATATTCATATAGGACCCCTTATTAAAATTTAACCTGAAAAGTGGTTTTTTTGATAGGGTATTTTTACGGAAAATCCGATGTTTTTTGTTGTATTGTTTTACTACATTGAAAAATATGAATACACTGAATGGTGGGACCCCCCCTGTCTGGAAAAAATTTTAAAAAAGTAAAAAAAAGCGAATCAAGTATAGGGAAAAAAAGATAATTTTTGTTTTTTTAAACGTTGTAAACAATTTTGGTCTTTTTCAAATTTTTTTTGTCCCCTGGTTCTTTTTTTAAAGGGTAGTGAACTGGTGAAATTTTGGTTCTACGTTTTTTTGGACATACGATGTTTCAGCTTTTTTTAAGAAAAATATTTTTAATTTTACAAATAATAAAATTTTTAGGGTGGTACATTTTTTCAGACAATGTCATCTAAATGAATGGTGAATTTGTAACTGAAGGTTTAAATACATTTTTGTATCTCAATGGGGGGGTAGGATATGAAATTAAGCTTTTCTTTTACAGCTCCTTTATATATTCATGGGAAATTTAAAAAAACGCACTATTATCTATACGTTTTTCCTCCTGAATATTTCAATAGACCTTTAAAAAAAAATTATTGAATGGGCTTCGAGTAAAAAAACTTTCGGTTTTCAGGTCCCCTTTTAGGTCAAGCGTGAAGGTTACAGATAAGTTTTTAAGTATTGTAAATAACCTTCCAAAAAAATTGGTTTTTTCGAAAAAATATCTTAATTTTTTAATTAAGTGTACTTTTTTTATTTGAACCCGATATCTAAATTACTTTCTTTGTATGTGTATGTCCATGTCTTCTAAACACAAAATTGGAAAATTTTTTTTGCTGTAATGTTCTGTACGACAGTGTTAAAAAAAGGGATAGATTGGTACAGGTATTTCGGTTTTTTCCCCAAGGTAAAAACTCCACAGCTTTTGAAATAATCTTGTTCACGGTAACGGTCCCCGTGACTTCCCTATCGGAAGCAGTTAAAATATTCATCCTGTAGGGGGGAAAGGATCAAGGCAAAAAAAATTTCAAATTACTAAGATTACCTCAGAGTTGTGTGGTGTTTCCTCTCTCAAAAGGGGTTTCCCAAAAATGCTTTTTTGAAACCCCTTTTTAACATGACATGGAGAAATGAGATGGAACCATTTGCTATGAATAAAAATGTGAAAAAATTAAAAAAAAAAAACCCCCTGTTTTTTAGGGGGAATAGGCTTTTTAACGTTTCTTTTACTAAGGGATATGGGAAGTAAGATGGGGGCAGGGGACCAGAAAAATTTAGTTTTTCAAAAAAAAAACATAGGTTACTCTATATGGGAAAGTGTGTTAGTTACATCGGATTTCTCGCTTTGAAAACGAGCAACGGATGAAACCGTTTCGCGAAAAATTTTTTTTTTTTTTAATTATTTTTAATTGCCCAAGGATACAATATATCATTGGAAAATAACGTGGTTGAGGGGCAGTTTAATGTAATCTTTAAACGCTTCATACTTTTTTAGCCTTTCAAGTTGCTGGGGGGTGTTGTCCATATTTCCGTTCGAAAAAACCCCTTTTTTTAAAAAAACTTTAACTTTTTGAGGGGTTTAGTATGCTGGTAGACGACTAATTTTATGTACTCGATTACATCAGTAAACAATTTCAAATTTTAAGTTCCTTAATTTTTGGATGGCGCTTAGTAAGTACATGTGGAATATTTATTTAAGCTTGATTTTTTATATTAAATTTAGAGTATTTTTATTTAATTATCAAAGAGACATCCAATGATATAAAAATTTTTTGTTGTTTGCTCCTAGTGAATATTCGTACAATTTTTTACTAAATTGGTTAATATTAAAATTTTCTTGTTTGGGGCCAAAATAAAAATACAGTTCTAAAAAAAAAATGGATTTATTTTAAAAAAGGAAAAATTAAAAGTTAACGTTTCGAATTTTCATCACTCTATTTTCCCAAAAAAAATTACAAACCGTTTAGAAAAAATTTTAAAATTCCCTTTTTGGAAGAAATAAAAAATATTAATCAAGTCCTTTATCAAACAAAAAACCAGAGCTCTTTCTAAAATAAAAAAATTTAAATTTTTTTAAAAAAAAATTAATCCCCCTTGGAAAAATAAAATAAAATTTCACTCAAAATTAAAAAAAAAATTTAAAATTCTCTTTGCCTTTTAACCTAACTTAAAAAGGGGGCTCTGATTTCGTTTTAAAAAATCTCTCAAACAATTATTAATGTTAAATTTAAATTTCCAATTTATTTCAAAAAAAACAGGCCCTTTTAAAAATTTTAAAAAATTTTCTTGACTACTTTTCCCCAAATCTCAATTAAAGTTATTAACGAATTTCAATTTAAATTATTTTTTTTAAACATAAAACCAAAGTAACTTGTTTGATTCTTTTATGCTTATTGTTCCTCGGAATAAGTTATTCAATTGCTCTGTAGTTTTTTAAAAATTTTAAATTGTTTCCTATAAAAAGGGGAACAAAATTAATTTAATTTTTGTCAGGAACACATTTTAATTAAACGTACAATAAATTTGGTTTTTTCCCCAAAATCCTCCAAAAAAATTAAAAATTATACAAGAAAAAACCAAAAAAAGGGGAAATTATGAGCGGGCGTTTAAATCTTCCCTTTCAATAACTTTCAGGACTCGCGGTTTCTCTTCATTCCTCATTGGCCCGCGTATCAAACAAGGAGAACATAGTGCAACAAGAAAGTTTAATCAACCCAAAAGGCAGTCAACCTGCTTCCTAAAATTAAAACTACCAGTACTAGTGCCAAGGATTACATGTTCTTTTTTTTTCCAAAATTTTCACAATTAATCAAAAATTTTTAAACCCAAATATTTCAACCCAAAATTTTATTTAATTTTAATTTTATTTAAAAAAAAAAATCAAGTGCTTTAAAAACGCTAAATATTTTTTGGAGTAGAAGATAGTACAAAAGCGGGAAAAATTGCGTTTTTATAAACCTTTAAACGCGCGTAGTTTAATTCAATTTTAAAAAAGATGCTCCCCTTTTGTCATTAATGTTGGTCAGGTGGGGTTTTAAAAGGGAAAAGGTACCCCGTAGCATGGCTTTACATTGCTCGGGGCTGTCCTGACGTTTAATAATTCAGTCTAAGTTCTCTTTTTCTGCCGTATCGCTCGACAAGGTTCACAGCGGAGTAAAAGTTATTTTTTTTGAAAAAGGAACAAAACACTATCGTCTTTTTTAATATTTTAAGAAATTCATATTAGTTAAAAGTTGCAAATTTGTTTTGTTTCGATGCCATCATGGAAAACCAAAAACCGAATTGTTTTGTTTATTTAAACTTTCCTTTTAAACCCCCTAAAACAACTTTCATTTTTTTTAATTTCAAAAACAAAAAAGTATGCCCAAATTTAAAAAATGAAATGTAGAACAAAAGTATGTTTTTTAATTTAAAACTGTAGAAAAAGAGAAGAAGGTTCCCCAACCAAACCCCTGGTTGTTTTTGTTTTGTTTTGGCCCCTAATACCTAACCCTTTATCAGCTTCCCCTCTCCCCGTTTTTTAAGAACACTATTGTTATTCATCGAAATTAAAAGCCACCGTTTTTAACTCCCCGTTTTTTGAAAATCAAATAATTCATACCAAATTAATTATTTCAATATAAATAAACCAACAAAATTTTCCCCTTTTTCATGAACAATAGCATTTTCTTTTCTTTGTATTTAAAACCCCAGGAAATTTTCCCCTGAAGAGAAATTTTGAACAGTAAAAAAAGGCGTTCAAAACTTCTTTTTAAAAAGCCTACGATTCAGCCTGCTTTGTGTTTAGGGATGTTGAAAACCAGCCATAATATTGCATTATTTTTGGCCCCCAGTATTTTAACTTTTATGGATATCTAGTGCTAGAAAAGGGTTTTTTGTCTGGGGGTTTTTTTTCCCTAGGGTTTTAGTGGTTTATTTTGAGGGAAATCCCCCTTGTGGAATTAGTCCAAAAATGTCTTTCGTTTCTTCCGTAAGGGATTTTTCGGTGGTCAGGTTGTTTGTAGGGACCCCTTCCGCAAAAACCCTGTGTGCTCAATATCTCGCAATGCCACACTGGAAAAGGGGGAGGGCCAGCTTGTTACAAAATTTCCCCGGCAAAAAGGGGCAAAAGACCCCTTAGTTTAGTCTTTAAACACTACTTAAAAAATTTAGCAGTCATCCCCCAAAGAGAAAGGTCTACCGATCCGCTTTTTTTAAAAAACTCGAAATTTGGTTAATAATGAGCCGCTTTGGAATCCTGGGTTTTTCATGGTATAAGTGAAAATGATGTTGTTGTGTCCACTGCAGGTCCCGGGGAAGGCTATAAGCCGGCCCCAAAAGGGGAAGAAATTCGATGTTTTGGGGGGTGACAGCGCTAAGTTGTTGGTGAATTTGGTTGTTGTAATACAAGAAGTTTGTTTTTTGTTGTAATTTATATATCACATCAACCTTGGCTTTTTTCACCCTTAAAAAAGCGGTTTGTATTAGCACTGTTGTTTCTTTGATTCAAAATCGTTAGTAGTGTTTTTTTGGGGTCAATCTTGTATAAAAAAGTATTTACTGTCAAAAAACAAAACTCGAATATATTTTTGAAGTGAGAAGGAATTTGGTAGGTCGGGCTTTTAAAGTCCGACTCTTAATGAAAAGGGAATCGGTTCTCAGTGTAACATACGCATTTTTTCACAGTAAAAAAAATGGTGCCCAAAAAAAATTTACAGTTTCCCCAATTTTTTGATCTCGTGGGGGTTTTTTAAAAGCCCCTTATAGACATTTTTTATAGACCAGGTTGTGCTTAGTTTCGAGAACTGGGGTTTTCATCCTAGAACGCTGTTTTTCTTAGAGGGATCGGAGGATCCCCTTTTATAGAAATTGTATTTAAAAGTGTCATTATGAAGTACTAGAGCCAAATTTTATTTAAGCGTGCAATGTTTTGGGGAAACTCAAAAGGATTTTATTAAAAAACATTTTTAGTGGTTTAGCAGCGCTGCAATTCGAGTTAATTATTTTATTAGTATGTTATATGTACTGTTAGTATCTGTATTAGTAATTATTTGTCCTGTTTTGTATTGGGAAATAGGGGGAGTTTGAGGGGGGGGGTTTGGGCAATGGTTTCTTCCTAAACTTTTAAATACAGACGTAAAAAGGTGTTACCCGTTCGAGCAATACTTCACCAAATAGTAAAATATCAGCAATTTGTTACAATTTGGTGACATTTAGTGACGACAAATTAATTGAGGCAGTTTAACTGTTTGTGTTTAAACAAAACAATTTTTTTGGAGTGAATTAAAATAGTTTTGGTAAGTTCTGATTTTAAAAATTTAAATTTGTTAAGAGAGTTTTAATGTCGAGTTTTTTCACCAGTTGGGAAAAAGTTCGTCAGAAAATTCTTTTTGGAAAAAGTTACAAAACTGTATGTAAGAAGTAAAAATTGCATTTTTTTCCATTTTGTAGTTTTAAAAAAAAAAAAACTCTTTTTTTTCAAATATCAATTTCATTTTTTATTTCATGGGAAAGATTAAAATGTGGTCTACCTTTTGGGGAAGGGTAGGGGGTTAAAAACGAGTGAATATTTTTTGTTTTTTCTGGGGATATTTTTGGGGGATAGTGGTACACTTCTCACTCTGTTAAATAGTTTGGGGCCCACAACATAACATTTAAATTTGTATTTTTTAACTGAAAATTTACACTGTACTTTTCTACAAAAAAAAATTTTGCATGGAAAATACTATGATATAATGTTTGAAATAAGAATATCTTGTTTTTAAGTTTTTTGGGGGGTTAAATAAGGGTTTTTTCAAATTTTTTAGTAAAAATAATATAAGCCTAAAATTTGAAACAAAGTTTTTCAGCCTGAAGAATAAAATCGAAATTAAGAACTTTTTTTATTACCTCTAATGGCTTAGAAACCTCACGAGGGGGAAAGAATTGATTTTTCCCCCAACTCAAAGCGGCTCTTCTAAAAAAAACATTTGATGAAAGGGTTTTCGCTCCCGAATTTTCTCTCGTAGATCTGATTAATTGTCAATGATTTCTTGTTTTTCTGTTCACTATAAAAATTTCGTTAAGACAAATTTAAAAATGATCCAAATTAGCATTTAATACACGCAATTACGGTGCATTAATTGCATTCGCTTACGAATTACATGTACCAAAAAGGAGAACTAAGGAAATCTAGTACAATGGTAGGTAATTGTAGTTATATTTTTTTAAACTTAAATTATTTAAATGCGTTTTCAAAAAGACGTAAAAAATTATTTAAACATTTAATAAGAAACCAAAAATTTGGAAATTTTAAATGCTTTACTTAAAATTTAAAAATAGTTTAAATTTTTTATCTATAGGTATATTCCATATCCTAAACAGCAAGGCCAAAAATAAAATTTTTTTTATTTATTATTTTAATTGGGCCCCTCCAAGTATGAAACTAGAAGTATTTATCATAAAGGGTTATAAATTCAAGGAAGAGATTTTGAAACTTAAATTGATTGCCCCCTTCCCCAAAAATTCCCCCCTTTTTGGTCCCTGGTATCGTGTATTAATTTCTTTAGTATCATGGATTAATCTAGGATATGTGAGTTAATTTTTTATAGGTTGTCTCCCTGTGGTTGTCGAAAAATTTGTCAAAAAGGCCCTGACCCCTTTTTGGTTAAAAAGCATCTTTTAAGAAGGTTCTTTTTTTTTTAAATTATCATGCGAAAATAGCCTGATGTACGATGGCTTATGTCCATTTTTATTACAGCCAGGCAATCAAAATGACTACTATTGTGCTAAAAAAAAACACTTAATCATAAAATAAGGTTTTTTTGGGGGGTCTCTATACTATAAAAAAAAGGTGACTTTTCCGGCCTTTGTCAAAGAAAAAAAATTTTAGAAGTTTACTTGGTAGTTGGCCTGAAGAAAAGATTTGAATTCTTTATTGAAGATAAATAAGCTTGTTATTATTTAATGTTTATGTCTTGTATTAATCAATAAAAATTTATCATTTTAATTGCCTTAAAAAAATAGTAAATAAATTTATTTAATATGTGTGGAAATGTTGACAGCAAGCTGAAAATTTTAAAATTATAAAAATATTCCCTTTTAGATAAGAAAGATCAAATTTTAAAAAAAGTAACAGCTATTATTTTTAATGACTGCCATTAATATTATTCTTAAAAGATTTTTTTAGTATGGTTACTATACTCTTCAGATTAAAAAAAAAAGTAATGTCCCCCACAGACGATTTTAGGTTTAACAAAGTGAAAGAGAGCTTCCATAAAAAGTATTAGCGAGTCTTTTTAAACTTCAGCTTCTTTTCCCGTGAGTTTTTTTTTGAAATTTAAATTTAAAATTTTTCTTGGATCTTATTTTTTTTAAAAATTCTTTTTTTTCCCCAACTGTAATTAAAAAAAGGAAGTGGGACGATGTTTACCAAATTAAAAGGGGGACAAACATGTTTTGTTTAATTTTTTTATTATGATCCGGTTGATTAAATTTTAAATTACAACAAAAAATGAACAAAAAAGAAAAATGAAAAGAAAAAAAAAAATTTTTTATCATTTTAGTTAGCTACATTGATTCTTTTATATATTTATTTTTTTACTCCTATGAGATAAACCCCTTGTATTTATTTTATCCTTTTTAAAATTTTTTTTTTGTTCTTTTTTCAAAACATTGGCATTTTTTTGATAAAAACCATTTGGGAAAAATAGAATTTTTTTTAAAAATATGAGCTTTAAAAATTTGTTAAATTTTTTTTTTGTTTTAATCCCTGTCTCTGATAAGGGGTTTTTTTTTAAAAAGTGATATCTTGCTTTATTCGTTCTGGGCCCCTTAAAATGTTTGATTGTTTTTTGTAATTACAATTGCAATTAAATAGTAAAATTCGAAGTTCAAAAATGATTTTAGTTTTATATAAGACCCCTTTAAAAATTAAAATTCCCCAACCCTTTTCCAGTTCAGTCCCCTTTTCCGGAAGGTAAATTTTATATCATCTTTAAGTGTAAATGAGCTGTATTATTATTTTTATAGTTTTATTTACAGCAGTAATGGGGCAATATTTTTTCAGTATTTTTTATTGTTTTCATTTAAACTTTCAAATATTTTATTTAAATACCCAGTTTTAAAACTTGAAATTAAAATTTTTCAATATACAAAATCGGTAAAAATTTGGGGATTTGTTTAGGTCAATCAATTCAAAATTATCTTATAATTTTTTTATTTGTATACTTCTATTTAATTAAACGGCCATTTTTTTAAATTTAAAATTTAAAAACATTGTGTAAAAAACGGTTTCTGTCCATGTTTAGTTGATATACGCGTAGTTTTTGTGTTATAATATTCCCCCTTTACAATTTTTTAATCGCTATCGGAAATCGTAAGAGATTTGAAAAATCATTAGAAAAAGTAATTGCAAATCCCCTGGTAATTATAAAATTACTTTTTTTTTTTTTTTTTAAAAAAAAAATAACAACTTTTTTTCCTTTTTCCTTAAACTTTGGAACGGGCTTTTGGAAATCACAATAGATATGAAAAGTAAATAAAATTAAAATTGTTTTTAATTAAGTAAATTTTTTAAAACGGTGATTTTTGTCTTGTTTATTTTTTTGGTCGAACCGTAAGTTATTGTGAATTTGCTTTCCCCACCAAATTTTTTTTAGTTTTTCCCAAAAATTCGACTTTTTTCACAAGCTCGCGTTATATCGCACAACCCCAGACATAATAAGGTTCAAGGCGCTATAATAATATTTTGGATTATGGTTTTTGGTTTAGGGGGAAAAAATCTTAAATTCCCCATGAGGAGATTGTATTGGGGAAGTTTTTTTTAAAAAGTCATAAAATATTTAAAGTTCCGTTGAAAGTTAGCAAATAGGGGAAAAACTTATTTAAATAAACATCTTCCGTTTAGCAATCTATATTATGACCACAACAAATATTAAAATTAAAACGTAAAAAATTAACAGTATTTTTTATAGCCAAAAAAATTGCTTTTTAAAAATGAAATCTCTTGATGGGCTTTTGAAAATTTTAATTAGTAGAAAAGAGTTTTTACAATACAAAGCCTAATTTTTTTTGAGTCAGAGAAAATTGTGTCGTGAGTAGGTACATTGGTTTGGGATGGAAACCCCCATAAATCGTAGATATATTGTTTTTTAGTAAATTTTTAAAGTGAGACAAGTAGTGTTAAGTACTATTTTTAAAAATTTTAAATTTTTTTTAGAGATTTATCTATTTTTATTTTTAAATGGCCCCGGGTTGCAGTTTACAACGTAAATTTACCAACACTACGATTAAAAATTTTCTATTTTGGGTTTACAAAAAAACTTTAGGACACAAAAGGGAAATTTTAAAATTCTTATCATCAAACTAAGTTGTAATTTTTTTCAAGCAGTTTTACGAAAGACCCGATTTTTTACGGATTTTATGGGAAAAAAGACGTTTAAAATTTTTGTACCACAATATCATTAAAAAAAACTTTGGATAAGATAATTTTTAAAATTTTTAAGAGGTTATGTTTATTAAAAAATTTCATAATCATTTGCTTTTCATTCGACTTACGTGCTTGTGACAAATACTCGTAAATGTGAGAGGGTTTCAAAACGTTAAAACGTTTTAGTAATACAGAAAGTGTTCTTGTTTTAAAGTTTATAGTCACATTTACTTGGCGTTATGACAAAAAAAGTGTTCCCCTTGTATAATTTATAATAAAAAATCGGGAACCGTTGTAACAGAGTATAGATAAAAGTAGAGTTTTCCCCAAAACTTCCCAAACCAAAAAAAATTATTTGGTAAGCGTCAATATTTCATGTTATATTTTTGAGAGTGAGGATGTCGAAACAAATAAAAAAAAAGGTTAGTTAAATATCGTATTTTAAAATTAAAATTTTTTTTACAAATAAAAATTTAAAAATTAATTATTTACAAAGGTGTATTATCCTTTGGAATCAGTTAGTTAAAATACTTTGTTTTTAAAATGAAGTTTTTTTTTGGGGGAAAAAAAATATGTTTTTTAAAGCTTGACGAAATCAAATAAATGGAAAATTTTTTTTTTTGAAAAAAAAAAATTTTTTAGAATTCCCTTTTTTTAAAGCTCCTGGTGCCCCATAAAAAATTTCCTTTTTAAGCTTCGTTGGTTGGGAAAAAATTCAATGGGTGAAAAAAAAAGAAAAGTATAATAGTTAGGTTTTGTGGGGGAGGGCAGGTTAGTTTTATTTATAAGAACTTTTTTAAATAGTTTTGGGGGGGGTTCTGAAAAAAAAAAATATTATTTTCTTTTGTCAAATAATATATGGTTATTTAATATATTTATTTTTCCCCAAAATTTGAAAACAAAAGTGGTTGGAGTTAATAAAAATAAAAAAAAACACTTTAAAAAAATTTTTTTTTTCCCCAAAAATTTTAAAATTTAAAATTATGTAGTGCTGTTTTGCCAATAATTTGATAGTAGTCCTTTGTATCGAATTTTTAAAAAACGTATAATTTTTTCTAACTTGCGCATTGTAATTTTTTTAAAAAAACCCCAAATTTGTATTCGAATTACCATATATTTTTTCGTGCTTTCCATGTGCGGGGTTTCCCCTTAAAAAGAGGTAATTCTAGCCCTATGTTGTTTTGGTAAATAAATTTAGTTTTTGTTTCTTCATTTGGACAGCACGCTCCACTGGTGACAAGGGGGGGTTCTAGGCGGCCAGCCCCCGGAACACAGATGGGTAATTTCGGCCCCGATTTGTTTTTAAAAAAACAAAGACAAAAATCCTGTGTTTGGAAAATAAAAAGATAAGGCCCGGTAAAACAAAATTTGAATGCAAAAAAAATTTTTACTTCTACTTTTCGTTCAACTCCAAAATCTTATGGAAAAAAGTAAAAGAGTTGGAAGGAAATTTAAAAACCCATAGCCTATCCAAGTCTAAATTTTAAAAATTACACTTTTTGGTCCCCTATTGTTTCCCCGGTGCCCTGTTTATACCAGATTTATGTTTCCACTTTAAACGTGCCGGATCAGTTTTTTTCCAGTTAAAATTTGGCTCCCCTTTGGTGCATCTTAAAATTTTTTAAAGCTTTGGGCCATTAAAAAAAATTTTCCTTTAAAAATTTTAAAATACCCCTTTTTTCCCAAAACCAATATTTTTTAAATCTCTTTTTTCCCCCTTTTTTCCTTCTTTTTGGGAAAAATCGCTAGTTCGTTTTCAAAAAGTTCATGCCTGGGGACCCCCCAAATTTGACTAAAATCCTTTAACCTTTTAAAAAACAAACATATTTTTTTTTCTCCCCAATTTTAAAATTTTTTCCAACCAATAATTTCTATTTTCCCAAAAACTCTTTAAAAAATCACTTGAAGATATACGTTCGCCAATGGACAAAAGGCTTGTTACTATTTTAAACGGCTTTTTGATTTTTTCTAAGGCTTTTGGACTGCGTTAACCACCCATTGTATTGCTTCTGAAATTGTCTAAAATCGGATCTCTGATGGCTGTGTGGAGTTGGTTTGGGCCTTATCTGTCGGTCCGTCCAGCAGTGTGTTAGGTCAACGACCATAAAAGACTTCTCCTACTGAAACCTGTGAATCGAGGGGGGGGGTGCCACAGGGCTCTGTCCTTGGCCCTCTTCTTTTTTCAATTTACATCGACGGATTTGGGACTGCTATGATCCATACACTCATTTTTTCACCAGTATGCCGTACGATGTTACAAATTTACAGCCACTTTTCCATTTCGAACTTATCGACACCTAAAACATTGTTGCTGACATGAACACTGACATTGACGCTATTGCAACGTGGGCCCCATCAAACACGGACTGAAACTTAACGAAAGCAAGACTCAAACAATTTCTTATTGGAACTACCAGACCTTCTGAGCGGTAACGACCATTGAACAACACTCCTACACTCATATTGTAACGGTCATCCTCTTTCATACAGTGACAAGGTCAAAAAACTGTGGACTGACTATTACAAAAACTCTATAGTGGGCCGATAATGTTACTGAGACTTTGGTGGCAGTTGTTTTGCTGTATTCATAGTCCTTAGAGCAATTTGCTATTTATTTACCTTTGAATTTGAAAGTAATGCTAGGTGAAGACCCTTATTTTCAGCCATTTCAATTACTGGTAGCGAAGTTATTAAATGACATGACGGTTGATCTTTCGGACAGATACAACGTGTCACAAATAATTGTGTTCGCTTTATCTTCAACCTCAGACGATATGACCATGATAACACCCTTCATCCCCATCAGTTACATCTGTTAAAGTTTGAATCTACTCCGTCAGTTTCCACATTCTTAGCATGTTACATTCTATTTTTGATATAACTATTATGTCCCCTTCCTATCTGTCTTTGAAAACGCTTTTATTTCCTTTCATTTCTGAAACCAAGCAATTGGAATACTCGACGTGGAGCCTCACAGTTATCTATCCTGATTCATATCGATCCTCTATTTATCAGTAAATCATTCACAGTCTCTGCTTGTCGACTTGGGGAATAATCTCCCGGATCATATTAGAAGGAATTCGTGGTCGGGAACGTTTCGGGGGGGTCTTAGGACCATCTGGTTTTGGACCTCGTCGGGTTGACTGATATCGTGGCGTAGGATGGGACGATGGTCTTTAGTATGAATGGTGGATCGGAATGAATGTTCTGTTAACTTTCCTTTTAAGTTTTTATTCTATGTATTATAATTTTTAGTTTTCATAGAAAACCTTTGTTTCATTTTATTACTTTATATAAATAGAGATTATAATTTCCAGATTGTAAAATTAGTAAGTTAAACTGTATTGTGGCTCTGTTTTTTACAGATTAGTAGAGTTTTATTAATTGTGTTTAGGAGTAAGAGAGGACTTAATAGTCCTAACTCTCGCCAATAGAATATGGGGTTTTTATGTTTGTTACATTGTTATTCAATAAAGTCATTTTCTATCATTCATATCATTTCATTGTACGAAATCTTGTTTGCCACTTTTTCTAAGATTTGACCATTGATAGATCTAGTTCCCAAATTGTCTACTTGAGAGTTAAGCTCCCTTCACCTACCACTTTGAATAAGTGGTTTGACAGCTAAGCGATACTTATTTTGAGAGGGATATGATATAAGAGGGGGAATAGAAGCACCCCCCCCACTACAATGACAGGTCCCAGTTACGACACTGTCCCTGTAGAATCGAACCGGACAAGGAAGTTCTAATAAACGGCTTAAAAAGATAAGTGATGTGTGTGGGTTTTTTTATTGTCTTTGTAATTTATAATTGTTTTTCAGTGATCTACGTAGTGTATTGGTGATTAATCTTGTGTCTTTCCCGTAATAAAAACGATGTTCACTATTTAAATTTACATACGAATTCTTATACAGGACAATGATTTTGGCGTGAATATGGTAGGAAATACTTTGTTAACATTTTAGAATAAATATTTATTAAGTCGTATTTGTATATTGTTTTGCAATTCTGAAAATAAAAATAACCCCCAATATGTTTTTATTCAGCTACACATGTATGGTTTAAATTTCCTACGTTTATATTCTGGTGACACATGCTACAAACAGTAATGGCAGAGTCATAAGGATGTAATTATAGACAATGGATATCGTTTTCTAGATACCTAGGGAGTAACAATAACAAAGTATCAACAATGATTCTTCATTATATTTTTGGTATGAAAAACGTCTTTGAATTGTTAACAACATCCGATATAAAAAGCTTTATTTATTTTCCTCAATAGACTATTAAATAATAAGTGGTTTAACATAAAACAGGGGTAACCCATAAAAGTAGTTAAATAGTAAAAATATGAGTTAATTTAATAAATACTTCATAACAAAAAGTCTAAGTTCAAAGTCCAGTTCCAAATGTCAAGCTTTTTTTAACCATCATGTACATTTTCCCATAGGTATTTCCGCTTTTTTATTTTCTCGTTAGCAAATGTTATAATAAATAAATGTCCTCCAAGTTTGAGTCACACCATCAAACAATAGTAGTTTTATGGTCTATTTTGTCATCTGTCAAGGGAATAAGCAGAATGACACAAAATATATCGTAAGGGAAAATCAATTGTTTTAATTTTCATTTTCAATGCGCCTTTTTACTTTGTATCGTTACTAATGATAGTGTCTATCCGTTTTCGCTACATTTTACTATGTTCTCATTGTCACATTAAAAAAAATACCTTTACGCAGCATTAATTCCCATCAAGTCACCATGTAAATGGAAAAAAAAAAAATAAACCATAGGACGATTTTCAAACTAACAAAGCTTGATTACTTGTGCAGCAGTACATTACAGATCAGCGACCCGCTTACTTGTTTACCCAGACACTTCTGATGATATTTGAAGTGACAATATCAAAAACTATTTACAAATCAACTTGAACCCGCAGTCAGTATCCTCATGAGGCTACTAACTCATTATACCCATAGTGACACATATCCAAACTAACAAAGCTTGATTACCCTTCCACAGTTAATTACCAGAGCCCAGCGCCGCTTACTTGTTTACCCGCCCACACCAGACTCTGCTGATGATAATTTGGAAGTGACAATAACTATAATTATAACAAATCAAAATTGAAACACGGTCAGTATCTCATGAGGGCTACTATCCTAATGATACCATAGGACATTTCCAAAACTAACAAAAGCTTTTGATTTACCTGTCAACAGTAATTACCAGAGCTCAGCGGCCGCCCTTACATGTATTACAACCCCGGACACTGCTGATGATATTTTGTGGGTGACAATCCGGGTTGGATTTATATTTCTAGATTTTAAATTTCATCGGCCGATAGTTTTGCCAATAATAAGCCCAAAAATAAAACACAGATTCTTTCGTCAATCTGTCACGAAAAAAGCAGTTTTCTACAACAAAACGTACCACCCTAATTTTTTTTGCATAAATCGTTAAAGTTTTGCCTTAGAAAAAGCTTAAGTCCGAGTTTTTGAGAATGTACGGTTAAGGGTTTTTATGAGAAAACGTCAAAAAGTTTTTTCAGATTACGATGTTATCTCGAGAACGGTACGTTGTAAGGAAAAATTTTTGAAAAATCACATAATTTCCAAGACAATTATTATCTACAACCTTTTGGTCATAAGGGAGGATGCGCTAAAATAAAAATTGCATGAAATAGATTGGCGCCAAAGTCACCAAAAAACGGTTTTTCACTTTTTCCACCGCCCCAAACAATTATTTTCGCTCGCACTTTTAAATGCAAAAGTTATCATCATAAAAAAACCTACAAAAAACATCTAAACTTCTTTTACATGCGATCGATAGTTTTTCACGTGTTGTAGCGTCGACAAAGAGCGATTTTCGATCGAGCGTGACCGTTACCAATAGGTGAGTATGAAAACCGGTTCTCCCCAAAAAAAGGTGTATATCCTGCGTTCAAAATATGACTGGGCCTGTCCCATAAATTCGTCTTCCAAATGCATGAACGTGTAAGGAACAAGAAAGAATATACAAATAATAATAAAATTCCACATTTAAGAGAAATTAATATTAAAATAGTTAATTTTCCAATGATTTATGATTTTCATTGAGCAAATTTTCATTTACTACGGACCAATTTCTAGTTGACTTTTACAATTATGACAATATTAAACATTAATTGCACTGAAACTTGAAAATATTTTTTTGCCCACAAAAAATTGTATATGTTTTTTGTGTTTGTAGGTCTTTTAAATGACGAATAACCCATTCTCATTTGAAATTGTGAGCAAAAAATTTTTTCAACAAGTGAAAAAGTGAAAAAAAACCGTTTTTTGGTGACTTCAACGCCATCCTATTCATGCACTTTTATTCTAGCACCATCCAAACCTCAATAACGAAAGTTGGTAGATAATAATTTTTTTAATATTTTTTGTTAAATTTACAATTTTTCACAAACTTACTGTTCTTGAGATAAACTCGAATCCTAAAAACTTCTTGGACCATATGACTTGCACTGAATCTTGAAAACACTTGAAAAAAGTTTATTGCACAACAAAAAAGTTTATAAGTTTTTTGTAGTTTTTTTTTATGATGAATAACTTATGCATTTAAAAGAGCGAGCGAAAAAAAATTTGTTGGGCGGTGAAAAAGAGAAAAAACACCGTTTTTTTTTGGTGACTTTTGGCGGCCATCTATTTCATGCAATTTTTATTTTAGCTGCATCCAGACCACCCAATGACAAAAAGTGTAGATAATAATTTGACCATGAAATTATTGTGATTTTCATAATTTCCCTTACAACGTTACCGTTCTCGAGATAAATCGAATCCAAAAACTTTTTGAGTTTTCTCCTCAAAAACCCCTTAACCGTCACATTCTCTCAAAAACTCGGACCTTAAGCTTTTTCAAAGGCAACTTTAACGATTATATGCAAAAAAAATTATAGGGTGGTCCCGTTATTGTAAGTAAATTCGATACAGATTGACTGTATACCTAGTTATATAATTAACGTAATTCTTTTGCGTTTTTTATACTAAAATGATAACTTATATTAAACAGATTTAAATTTTCAAAATTATTATAAGGCAAGAGTAACGCTACAACCGCGAAACAGACGTCGCTGAAGTTACATGCAAATTTTCAAGAATAATAGCTCACATCATTAGGCTAAATGTTTATAAATATGTTATGTGTTAAAAATTTTCATATAACTGAATTCCAAGTCTGTTTACACATTAAGTTATTCTATTACTTTATCATTTATATCAATGTTATCTACAAGAATCGTATATGAAAAATGTTCATTAACCGCTCAGCCCAAATCCCAAGATCAATCCCATGACTATGTCTGTAGTGGAACATCAATCTGAGCTGAATACCTACGTTTTGGTATGGGGTCAAACAAGAAACTTGTAATAAATTTGTTATGTGTCCACATTTTTACTGAGTATTGACTACCTGTAATTTAAAATTAGCGAGTCATCATATTAGTAATTTTAACTTTCCAGAAACTTGCTGGTACATTTTCTGTGCATTCCTCGCTCTTCATAGTTAGCACTCTCACAAGAAAAACGTAACTTAGAGAGCAGGACACATATGTCATTTTTTGCACAATGGAATTCCCTTTGTGGGCGGAAACAATAAGTAGAACTGATCGCTCAAATAAGTAATGGAATTTAATAACAATATTCCCTAGAGAGCCGATTATGCTTACATGGTCTGTGAGGACTTCCACCTAGTATGTAACATGAGAGTACTCACTGTTTTAAGCTCTCCAACATTCTTATCTTAGTACACATGTACTGCTTTATATTTTCTAAGTACAAACCTTACATGTATATATGTGAAGTGTAATACAAACTTTTTAGACTGTATGGCAGTTCACTGTCTAAAATATCGTTGCGGAAGTATTTAATTAATAGTGTGCTTAAAACTAATGATGGCAAAACAAACTCAATTGGCCATTAGAGAATGTAAAGTATACAGTTACCCGTTTACAGGCTAATAAGTAATTGATACCAAAACAACTCAATGGGCAAATGAGAAGAATTTTAAGAATACAGGATACCACCCCGTTACAGGCTATTAGAATTGATACAAAACAACTCATATGGGCAATGAGGAGAATTTAAGGAATACAGTTACCCAACCCTCGTTACAGGCTATAAGTATTGATACAAAACAACTCAATGGGCAATGAGAGAATGTAAGAATACAGTTTACCTACCCTACTTACAGGCAATAAGTTAATGATACAAAACAACTCAATGGGCAATGAGAGAAATTTAAGAATACAGTTACCCCGTTACAGGCTATAAGTATTAGATACAAAACAAAAACTCAATTGGTCAATGAGGAAAGAATGTACGAATACAGTTACCCCCCGTTATCAGGCTATAAGTTATTGATACAAACAACTCAATGGGCAATGAGAGAATGTAAGAAAAAACAGTTACCAACCGTTACAGGCTATAAGTATTGATACAAAACAACTCAATGGGCAATGAGAGAAATATAAGAATACAGTTACCCCGTTACAGGCTATAAGTATTGATTACAAAACAACTCCAAATTTGGGCCAATGAGAGAATGTAAGAATACAGTTACCCCCCCTTACAGGCCTATAAGTATTTTGTATACAAAACAACTCAATGGCAATGAGAGAATGTAAAAGAATAGCAGTTACCCCCGTTACAGGCTAAAAGTATAGAAACAAAACAACTCAATGGGCAATGAGGAGAATGTAAGAATACAGTTATCCCCCGTTACAGGCTATAAGTATTGATACAAAACAACCTCAATGGTCAATAGAGAATAATGTTAAGAATTACAGTTTACCCCCCGTTACAGGCTATAAGTATTGATACAAAACAACTCAATGGGCAATGAAGAGAATGTAAGAAATTACAGTTACCCCGTTACAGCTATAAGTTATTGATTCAAAACAACTCATGGTCAATGATAGAATGTAAGAATACAGTTACCCCCCTTAACAGGCCTATAAAGTATTGATACAAAACAACTTCAATGGGCAAAATTAGAGAATGTAAGAATACATTCACCCGTTTACAGTCTATAAAGTAATGAAACAAAACAACTCAATGGGCCAAATGAGAGAAATTTAAGAATACCGTTATACCCCGTTTACAGGCTATAAGTATTTGTACAAAACAACCTACAATGGGCCAATGAGAGGAATGAAAGTAGAATTTAATTTATCCGTTACAGGCGTATAAGTTCTTGATACAAAACAAACATCAATGGGCAATGAGAGAATGAAAGAAATACAATTAACCGTTACAGGCTATAAGTAGTGATACAAAAACAACTCAATTGGGCAATGAGAGAATGTAAGAATACAGTTACCCCCGTTACAGGCTGTAATTATTGATACAAAAACAACTCAATGGGCAATGAGAGAATGTAAAGAATACAAATTTACCTCAGTTACTGGTCTTGTATACAAAGACTTAGAGAAATCAACCCGTCATTCTCCTTGAAAATATACCACTTGAACGAAAACATCAAATGATAAATCTCAACACTCATGGTGAACCGTCATATTATTTACAACATGTTAGCGGACACTTGCGATAAGTAATTACCACGGTAGGTCGAGGTGGACCTTATTAAATAGCCATTCCATTATCCCCTAATTTAGATCCAGTTATTAAATTTGGGTAAATTTAAATAAACTTGTTCATCACAGAGCCAGTTAATTTCAAAGAAAAATTATTGAGCCGAGTTTTAAACGCTTGTGAAATACTTAGGAACCACAAAGATGCTTTAAGTAAAGGCTGCAGAGTGGTTTTATTGGTTAAGCGCACCGATTGTGCGTAATTTACCAATGAAAAATAATTCTGGAAAACACCACATAAAAAGGTAAAAAATTCTAATAATTGTTCAAGCAATTAAAATGTTTTGTTTCTATGTAGAACTTTCATTGAAGAAATATCTATTACATTTTCTGTCTTAATTTTGCATGTTGTTAATTTAATTTAACAATGAAGTTTTTTAAACTTTGGTGTGTTTATTTTTTGAGCTATTTTTACACCATCTCTTTAAAATTTCAATTCTCTACAAAGTTTTTTATTAAAAACATTTAACATGTATTAACCCATTTTAATTTGAAGTTAATATACTTCAAATCTAAACAAAGCCAGTGTTTTGGAGCACCCGGTTTACATGGGTTTAGCCTAACAGGTCTGGTAGTATTTTATTCAATGTTTCAGTTATTTTGACATAAAATCCAATAAACTTACGCCACACAAACATCAGTTTACTTTATTTTCGTCCTTTCCCAGATCGGGGTAAATCTTTTGATAACCGTTAGTCCGTTTAACAATGAGTTTTCTAGGGATAATGTTTATATGAATGATTTTAATTATTTTTATGACATATTCACCCGCACCGTATACTAAAGTTCATAAATGTTTCAATAAACATAATATTCATTTATAGTATGTGTGCCGATTTTAGTATGCTTGCAAGAAAGAAGAAACGTTGTTACGGGACACAACCTTCAAGTAGCAATCAATATCAACCGAAAGTTTTTCTACTGTCACCAATATTAAGTGTGCACATCATGTTGTGAGGTGCCTAACATACTGGGGTTTTAGGGGATAATAAGCTCCCTCCAACCAAAAAAAAATGTATAAAAAACTGTACTCAAAAAAATTATTAATTTTGTTAGTCATTATTAAAAATTTTTAAACATATAATTCTAAAACCCAAATCACCATTTAATAGCTATAGTTTAAATAGTGTCGTAAACAAAATCGATAAAATATCGATCTTTGATAGTAAGCTAAACATTTTTAATTAAGGGCAAATAAATTCAAGATAATATATGAAAGTTTATATAAATTATTTATTTAAAAGTGTATACAAACAGTTTTTTTTAATTTAGCTATGACAATATTTTCCTTTCGTCGGGAATATATACTTTAAATTTCTCAATACAGCCTGAGTAATTAAGAAATCACTTGTAAGTCCTTGTTTAATTGAACGTCAGCATCGAAACCCGAAACTCGCTTGTGCTCATTGTTGTTCTAACCTTTGTTTCAATACTGCATAGTCTAGAAAAAGCCTTCACTCCGATGAAGCGTTTGTCACTGAACCATTACCATGAACGGTTGTTAATCGCTGGCATTTAAAGCTCGTACACAGATTAGCGCCGTTTTCATCACTAAGCCGTTTTCAAACAATTTTTAATGCTGTCATTGTCGTAGTTATCAAATAAAAAATAAAAATTACTTACATATTGCTACGGCTGTCAAAATTAATTTGTTGCGATTCAATCAACAAATTATTATCCATTGAAAGGCCCCGGGCACGAATTTTTTTAAG
>NW_025778303.1:0-23886 GCF_021130785.1 Homalodisca vitripennis
TGGCCACGATTCAATGACCCTGCAAATATATTTAAAAATATCACATCATAATGTGAATGTGTAAAAACGACATTACTTTTTGTGGAAAAATAGAATCCGCCAAGTAACACACATTTTATACCTTCATAACAATTAACATTCGAGAAAGTACTCAAAGAAAAGGAAATTAAAGTGGCCTATTTTGCTTTCGTTCAAATCCTTAAATTTGGTTATTATAGTCTATAGGTGCTCGCTTTCAAAACTAATTCTTGAGCCATTAATTATTAAACAGAAAACAATAGCCTACCTAAAAATAATGTTCCTTATAAAGAGTACAACATAATTCTTCAGAATTACTTTTTTTCGAGGCAAAACAAATGACTGTAAGGACATTTGTTTATCAAGCAAATTCTTATTTACTATATAACACTAATTTGTCAATACTCTTTTACTGCGTTGGACAAACGTTATAAAATCACGACAGATACTTCGTACATCAAGTCGGCATTACAGTTTCTTTATATTTTAAAAAAATATTCAGCGTAACAAATTTGTTATTATATTTCTCATGTTTTTTTTTCCCTTTATCGACCTCTAAAATAACAACGCCGGTTACTGTGTTATTAGTGCTCTATCGAGAGTCTAATATATATAACAACACGCATGAGTGTAACTGACTGACTGAGCTGACTCACCTCAACCTCACGTATACTTAATTCTAAACTCTACTTCCAGATGAGTTAAGAGACTTGAAATGTGGTACACAGATAGCTTTCCACGGGTAAACCCACCAGGAAAATCCCGAAAAGTGAGAATTTTTTCATTTTCAACCCCTCAAAAAAATTCCCAAAAAATCGCGCGCATACTTCACCTCCTGCAGGCATTTTTTGTAAGCCCGATAGCGGGCGAACCGTTGGAGCTAGCTCCGGATCCTGAACGGAAAATTCATAGTCAGCGAATGATGTGAACTACAAAAAAGGTCTAATGACCTTTTTTGCTCTTATCTTCCATGGTGTAAGCGACAAAAACGCTCGAACAGTTTGTAATTCCAAGAGATTTTTTCGATAAAAATAATGTTTTCAAGCCCGAATAGCGGCCGAACCGTTTGGTCGTAGCTTCAAATCTGATTGACCCATCAAAATTAGCAAATCGGGCGCGATCTACAGAAAAGGTCCAGTAATCTTTTGCCCTATCCTCGATTGTTTTTGGCCCGAAAAACGTGATTTATTGATAACAATTTTGTTTGTAACTTTTACTGCGAAAGAACTTATTGATTTTTTGGGGTCCGATAGCGGCGAAACCATCTGGTCGGAGGGTCAAAAATAAGACTAACGTTTTATTTAGGAAATAAGATGACCTTACAAAAAAGGTCACAGTGAACTTTTTTTAACTATATTTCCCTTAGTTTTAAGACCGGCAAAATAAACGACGATTTTTAAGTATGAAAATATTGGACATTTTCCCGACCTCCTAAAAAAATTTACATTCCGGGCTTGGATAGACGGCTCTAAACGGTTGGTCGTTAAACTCAAAACAAATTTTAAACGGGAGAGTTTAGGAAATCACGTGATTCCTACAGAAATAAGGTTTCCAGTGACTTCGGGAGTTGGCTGCAGCGTTAGCTCTAAGCGGTCTAATAGTAGATAGGGACAGTAGGAATAGTTTATTATGTTTTTAATACACAGACACACTATAACCCTCTAAAAAAGGCCACCAAGGGCCATGTGTCATTTATAAACTCCCCCGGTAAATATTATACCCCTCCCCCCGGAGGATTTCCTGGTCTATGACCTGAATAACCTCCTGTACATTATTACAACCCCCTGAGTTGTGTTAACCCCCCTCGCGTCAACATTAAAAAAAAAACCCCCCCAAGGGAATTTCCTGCACATGAACCCTCATCAGTCCGAAGTTTTTTTAACCTGAGTCCACCAATAATCTTCTTAGACCCTCCCCCCCCTGGGAAGGATCCCTGGTTTCTTATTACTTTTGACCCAGAATAACCCCCTGGAAGACTTTATACACACGACGGCCCCCTCGGTACACGTTAACCCCCCCCCCCCTTGGGGGAATTTGTTTCATTATGATACCAGGACAATATCCTCCCAACGGGACGCACGCACACGAAATATTCCAAAATACCACCCCTCATTGTCTTAAATCACTCCTTAACATTAATCACCCCACCCAAATGGGAATTTGCTCGCCTGGAGTGACTAGATAGTCTCCTGGTGAGGTCTTAAACCCAAGGCCTGTTCGGACATTCTTTGTACGGAAATACCTGCCTTGAGCGGGGGTGTCGGTTCCTCTTATTATGTTATGATAACTAAACATATTCAAGGATAGCCTGACCCGGTGCTAGACTGTCCTTCACTATCCCGAGCTTAAATTTACTGGCTATCTAACCATAGGTCGGATAGTACAGTTCAAGAGATCTAGAGGGCACACATCGAAAGACAAAATTTTGGTTTGGGAAATTTCCAACAAGAAAGGTCCAGTCACTTTATTGTCCGTATCGGGGGGCGGTGAGCTAACGGTGTTAACCGCAAAAATGCCCTCAAGTCACAAATTGTTATTTACGAATCCGAAAAAGGTTAATCTATGAAAAAGGTTTTCAATTGCGGTGTTTGAAAGGGGATCCCTTGTCATTTACTTTAATGTGCCAGGGACTTAAACACCAAGGTCCACACGGAAATTCCGGCCTTATCCCCGTAATTTGACAAGCGTTTTACTTGTGGGGGGGGGGCCTGGGCGGCCGATAAGGCGAGTGAGTTATAGATATAAGTAGTTGAAACATATAGGTAAAAAATCGAAACTACACTCCAATATTTTATTACGACAATCAGCTAAAAATTAGATTTTACACACCTTTACAAAAATACTAATTTTTCAATGGACGTTTCGATTGACGTTACAGTGTTTTTGGATTCCTGCACTTTCCGTAGGTTCATAGACAATTGATTTTTGTTTAAATTTTTTTAAAACTTGTTTTTCGAGCTAGATACCTGTATCTTAAGTAACCTAGACCGACTTTCCCTATAATTATCTAGATTCTAAAAATTTCTGGTCTACAACTAAATATTTTATTCAAACATAATTTTATTTACAGATGAATCAAACTGTAACCCCGCTGTTTTCTAATACCGAGTCTCTACCCTGGGAACTGAAGTTTCCCACAACTCTTTCAAGACTTTTTTCTCTTCCTCCGTTTTATTGATTAGACAACATACCAATCTCCATACTCCCCTCTTGGAATTCGTGGAGCCTATGTGCACAAATCAAGGTCTTTTAAACTTCTCATAACACAAGTACGGTGTTTAGGTAAAATAAAAACAGGTTAAAGTTGTGTATAGTTATTAATACAGGTCAATCAAGAATTTCTAATTTATTTTTTCTAGTTCTCTATGATCTAGACTGTAATATACAACAACGAATATCCAGGCGTATATGCACATTTACTTTGTTGTTATTGGTGCTCAAGGGATTAGATTGCTCCTTCGTCATCATTACGAGGTCAAGACACCAACGCTATATTTTACAATTAGATTTTTCGTATAAATATGATTGACTTACACAGTTTTGGAAAGTATCTACACGTTTAGTCTCAGGCCTAAAAAGTTGTATGTACAAGGTCAAGCAGGAAAAAACTCAAAATTAATAAGCTTGTGAATAACATAATAAATATTTGTCTACTAAAATATTTCATTTATAAACTTTTCAGATTTCTTCTTTTTTAGTTTAATCGTAAATGGTATTAAGAGCACACAAAATGGCGCTAAAGGGGAATATTCAATCTAAATGACAGGTCAGATTTGTTATGTTTTTCTACCGAGGACTTACAATTCTACTTCGTCACTATTTACAACTGCAGGCACAACGGGATTTATAATTTACATTTTTTCATATTAAACAGTGATTGATCTTTAAAGTTTGTAAGGTACAATTTAATTACATCTATGTTAACACGTGAAATTTTTAACTTAAGCGTCCCTTTAAAGCGCAAGAATTATCTCCACACGGGCCTAAATCTTAGTACACCGAATTCCGGGCTTATTCCCCGAATTTGGTCCAACACCCAAATGGGGGGCCTGGGGGCGTTAGCCCCCAGCGAGCCGAAGGCGAGTATTAGAAACTATATAATCATTTCGTATTAAAACCGCAGGTAATAACTTTGGGAAGTAATATTCTGTGTGAAAAACACGTCAACTTTCTCAGAATAACTTGACAGGCTTCTCTTTGAATACAAGTCTTCATTTGTTAATCATGTACATGTTAAGATTACTAAGGGTGGTGGAGAGGACTGACCTTTGTATAACGTGAGGTAAAAGGACCACCATTCCTATAAGACTGACCTACAATCTATGTTTAATGTATCTAGATAAGCCCCCCGCGCAGGGGACTTCCAGGAATACTGCCAGTGCGGGCGGTATTTCACGGCCCGCACACGGCGAGGTATTGGTTTAAGTTTTCAATAAGCAATTAATCGCACCTCAGAATGAACTTCATTGGTTACGATATTGCCACTGCGCAAAGTTACCGTTCATGAACTCAGAGCTGTTGAATTAGGTGTATATAAACAAACGTCGTTTTGACAATACTGAGAGTTGAAAAACTTTCTGCATATAGGAATTAACTAATTTTAAAACTACCATAAACATGATAAAATCTTAGTTGATTATGCTGTTTAGTAAATATATGTACAAAATAAAGTACAACCTGAGTGTCATTTGCTTTTTAAGAAAAATATTACATAAAAGGTGAGATAATTTCATGAAAGTGTTACTATTTGGTTTTACCCGTGCCTGCCACCTTATGGTTGTGGGTGGTGATCCAGAACTCAGCACATGACACAGGTCACACCCATTAAAGCGCTAACTACCGGTGAATCTGGTACATCTACAGGCATACATCTTTCCCTTCCAAATATATGTACTTTGAAGTATAGCAGACAGATTTCATACAGTTGTCCTATTTAAGATTGTACTGTAAAAATTGTAAAAATGGGGGTGCTAAATCGGACGCAAGTGGCCGTCCCCCCATTTCCATGTCACTGAATAAGCAATCTCCCTTAGAATAGTGTGGGGGTGGGGGGTAGTAATTCATCGCCACCTTAACCACGTCCATGTCCTGCATTTAGTACCCCTCGATTCTTTTTTTTCAATTTTTATTGTCCACTGGCTCGCAGCTTTCTCTTTTGCTTTTTATCTTTTTTTTAATCTTATATTCCTTCACGCTATTGTAAATATTCCTTAGCTACTATGTCCAAGAAAGTCCACAATTATTGGTTCCTTACATCAATATCTTACACAATTTTGATTATTAAATTGGATTTTAGTACCAATTCCTTTAAAAGAATATCCTCAATACTCTATAGATATCATGGTAGTTAGCTGCACATAACAGGTTCATCTTTTGTTCTCTAAAATCATATATTTTCAGTTTTCATTTGACACTGAGATCTTTACATATTTTAGATAGATCTTTAGTTATTATTTGCGGATCTCTTGTCATCCAAGTAAACTCACCAGTTAACACAGTTTATTAGGTCACATAGGCACAAATTATTTCTTTTTGTGCAAACAGTTTTCAAATACAAGATTACCTTCAACAATGCTCGTGATTAACAACTAAATTATTAAACAGACAATCAATTTGTCACTAATCGTCTTATTTCGTGGACGCAGGGATGCCCATCCCCCCCAACAGGCTATGGCGCATTCCCTCCCCCAAAACATTTACCATTCACTGGGGGGTGTATAAAATTATAACAGTATAATTATTGTACAATTTTTTTAAATAAATCATGTAAATAAACAACACAATATGCTATACAAAATAATAAATCAATGTAACAGTACTATAATTTAAAATGTCAAAATGGCTAGAGGGTGTTTTCAACAAAGGTAACTAACTTTGATGAACTTAACCCTTGATTATACCCTTGATGGCCTTTGTAAAGCAGCTCAGTTTTTTTTCCTGTTCTCCAACTGATGAAATGCCAAATTTGTTCTATGATCTCACTGTTTGGAATTGATTGTAAAATATCCTTTTCGGATGCCAAAACCCAACATAATCAGACAACCAGGTATCACCCATACTGCTGCTCAATGCTATTTTTTAAAACCGATTTTTTATGTTTGCTCATTGCTCTTTCAGCCCTGAGCAATTTGTTGCTCTTGCAGAGTGAGAATTACATCTGATAGTTCAAATGAATGTAAAATTCATGGAAACCCATGCAGATATGTTTACAATAAACAGCGGATAGGGTCCCTTATAAAATGCCCTTCTTTGATCCATTGATCAAGATAATCGTTGCTTTTGCAATTGTTCTTGTTACAATCCAATGTGTTTCATCAGAGAGAATTTTGGGTTTCCCAACTTCAACTTCCTTCATTGGTTTAGTCTTGCATATGTTGTATTTATCATCTTCTTGAAGAAAGGACATCTGACAGGTCAAATATTTTGATAGCTGCCTTTGTATAACTGGCTGGAAAAACATCAAACTCCTCACAAAGTTTCTCGGTACTCACAATCCCATAGTAACCACACAGGTCACTGACAATGTTCTGGGTTTAGGGTGTCGTCCCCAATGTTTAGCAGCTTTTCGTGAGAAAATGAGTCATTTGCTATACAAAATTTAAATCGATCCTTTTCACGGAAAAACGGATCATGTAGTTGTGTGATCATCGGAATTCAAGCACTTTAAAAGAAGACCGTTACTGGTCCTCCGAGTTTTGCCATAGGATTCTAATTAATTAATATTCATCAATGGCAAAGTTCGTCTATGAATTTTCTTTTTATCTCTTTCGGATTGTCGTTTTGTTTGAAGTTTTCTGGGAGATTGGTGTTCATGAGGAAAAATGATTGAATACTCGCCCACCATTTTTGTCCCCATCCCTCGTCGGTTTCTCATAGATTGGAGTTTAGAATATAGTTTTCAGGGACAACCACTCGTCGTGAATCATTCCTAGTCACATAATCTTTAGACTGTAAACAAACAGATCACTGGTGACAGAATTTTGACATAGTTTCGGGTCCAGCAATGATTATAGCTGCAGCAAGATTCATAAATCAAAATAGTGCTTTCAGAAAAGTCCCTTTTGCTGATGTTCTTGAGTACCGTTTCAAGATTGAGTGTTATCAGATATGTCTTTCCAGGGTTTCTATTAGGACATCATAGCAAAGTTATAACGGTTTTTTACGGGGCAATCGTTTTTGACTTGACCACCTTGTCGTATTAGACTACTTTTTCAAACCGCATTTTTTTCTAGCCTTGACATGGACCTTTTTCCTAACTTCCTCTAGAACGAAAATATGATGTCTTTTATGTCCAGACATGAAATTGTACAGTTCTTGCCAGAGTTGGAGAACATGTCCCTCATTTGTGGGCACATATTCCATTGATTTTCCGATCAACTAAGGCAAATTCTTATCGCGAACAGAACCACCAAATGTAAGAATGCTTTAGGGCATTCCTTGAGGACAAATGATTTGACCCACACTAAAGTGGAACCCACGCGTGGTTTCCCGCACCACCATCCATGCCTCTGCCCAATCATACCATTCTTATCAAATCCAATTTCCTGGAGAGTTTTTTAATAGCTCAATTGATAAGTTTTTGCCCAGTTGTGTCTCCGCTAGTAAAAACGTTAACAAGGCCGCTCTTCTGGCCATTCACATTTCTCTTTGAATTTCTCCCGAATGTTATCTCTGTGATCGGACATATCGAATTAGCAACTGTTGTGTGCATTCCTTCTTGGTAACATCTTGTGTGGAGTCAAGAATTATAGAATACGTATTCAGTTTTTGCATTAACATGATCCACAAGTTCCTTGAAAACAACAATTCTATTTCCTGAAGAATTTTATTAAATCATAAATGTTTCTGTAACTCAGAAAATTAGAACCAAGTTTTAGTTTTAATTTTCTTTTGAACTTATCAAAGGCTATCTCCCAAATAAACTCTTTCTTGTGCGTCTGGGTTTAATACTTAAGCAATAACAATCGTAAATAAATTTACTAGTTTATTGTTTTGTTCCGTTTAGGTAGGAGAGGTACTCATTTAAATTATTTCGAAAAGTCCAACATTCCTCCTCCCTCTCCCTCTTCCCCCGGTCAGATCTCCCCGGGTTCAGGATACCGACAAGACAGTCCATATGATTAACCGAACCGATAGAAAACCTCACGGTGATGACTGAGACTAAATTTTATCATTTAAAGCTCAGTCAAATCCAGTATTCAACTCTTTTTTTTGGATATCCATTGCAATCTAATCTAAACCCAATTTGAGAAGAAATCATGGATTCTTTCGATTTTTCCATGAAGTTTTAATATCTCGATCCCCTCACTCTATGATACCCCGTCCAACCCTTATAACCTGTGGTACCCCCCAAAATTGTTTCTTTCTGATGGCAACAGCAAAATATCAAACAATGCAAAAACAAAAAAAAAAATTTACAATTACAGCATCAGAATGTCCTACTGTAAACAAAGAGAACCACTTCTGTCCTATCTTTGGTTGGTTCCCATTAGGTTTCAAAAGATTTTTTTTAACTTTTGGGTGATTGAATTTTTCTACCGTAGATGAGGAAGGGAAATAAATCTAACTTATACTTATGGTCTTTTTTTTTTTTTTTTTTTTGCGATTTTCCAGTCCAAGACTTTGAGTGCTTATCGTTAATTTAGCTTCAGCAGACAGTCTTTTTGTTTTGCATAAAATCGCTCGATATGTATGGATCGATTTTAGGAGAAATTGGAAGTTCGGGTTCAAAAGTAATAGGTTCAAGCGTAATCTTCTCTGTGGGTAATTGTTGTTCACCTCTACTAATTATTGTCTAAAAACTCTCGTCTTCTTTCTTTCTTTTCTTTCTTCTGGTGTCTGACATTGGCCGAGGCTAGTTTTACCATGGAGGTGACAGTTGGAAAGTATCAATTTTCTTTGTAATCGTTGAACAAGTATTATAGGGCGTATATTTAGATCCATTCTCCTCTTATGGCTGACACTGCAGTCTTCAAGCTTGCTTCCGTCGTTGCGGTCTTGGAACAGCTGATGTTTCCAGAATGTGGGATTGTCTTCTAGCCGCAGGCAGGCAACCACCAATCCGGAAATATAGAGAAATGCCTTCACTGTAAAACTTTTACTATCAGATAATCTGCTAGTCCAAAAATTTTAGTAAATATCTATAAACCCTTTTTTTCAAAGTACAGATTAATTAGAACTGTTTTTGAGTTTATTATCAATAATTATGCCACATTCTGGCTAACACTGAACAAGAGAATAAACGAACACACATAAAGCCCATAAATATTTTTAGAAGAAAAACGCCATCTTTTGTCCTCAGTGCACCCTTCTCCAAAAATTGGTTAATATCATACATAAATGGTGGTAAAAATATATTATGACAAATAATTTTTTTTTAACATATAGCAACTCCTTGCTACAATACAAAGAGTGTTAATAGGGGTTTGGAAGGGAACAAAGCAAAAATTCTTTAAGCTGTTAACAACAACAAGTAAGAAACGATCTTTGATATTTTAATTATCAAAAACGTACTATAGACACAATACGGACTTCATTACATTATTAAACTAAATTGTATTTGAATTTTTTATTTTCATTTAGATAACTTTTGCTTATAACGGTATTGGACCAAATACTACTTTAATATTTGGCTGATAGTATGGTTTGTGTAAATGTAAAATGCCTAATATTTAGGGGACATATATTTAGCTTGTCACCATTTACAGTGCAGTGCCTCATCTCTTCTAATACATTATAATATTTTGCAGGAGGTTCCCAAACTTTTTTTGGCCCACGGGTGGGGGGGGAATCCCTTTGAGTACAGACATGGACTTTGGTCGGCGGCACGCTCAGTATAAATTGTTATTCCGTTTTGCATTGGCACTTGGCATAGTGTTATGTGCCTACATTACAATAAATTAAATTTGTAGGAAATAAAAAATGTTTAATTGTATTATTTTGGTAAATTATACTTTTAGCGTAGCCATTGTTAATAAGGGGTTTGTTAATTGACTGTTTATTTAACAACAACACGCAGGATTTACCTTGTATACTTATAGAACGGTAAAAAAATATCATTAAAACACAGCAAGAAGGTATTGGATTGTACTTGGATTTTATTGCAAAAAAAAATTGTTTAATGAATAATAACTTAAACACGAACCCATAAGAAAAACATGACTCGCCTATTATAAGAAAAATTATATAATAGAAATGAAATGATAACTTGATAAAATGTTATAACATAAATAACAAAGTCCATAAGTTAAATATGTTTTTTCCAATGGGACGGATGCGCCTTGTTTGTCTCTTTTATAAAGCTCATTGTACCTGGGTTGTAAATATTTTGATATATGCAACCCGAATTTCCTTATTCAATGTTTAAGCTTTGCTGATCTATAACTTGGATTTTTATCACTGCACAGACAGCGGAAAAAAAAATAAAATCCACATCATCGCGAAAGTGTAAAGAACTTTGCAAAATGGAATAACTGCAGTAAATCAAGTAACGCAAAGCCTTTTTGCTCAAGTCAGTAGGAAATTCGTTTTTTAATACCATTCCACAATACTCAAACAGGGATTGGGTACTCGGAAATTTTTGATTTTCAAAGAGAAGTCCGTTGAAAAAGAGTTCAATTAGCTGTTTCTGGCTTCTTCATTGGCTGAAAGTTTTCAGTGCATTTCACAGGTTTGGAAAAGGGTCGTTTACCGGCCACTGCTTGGCGCTTTGATTTGATCTTTTGGCAGTGTAGTCTTCAAAATAACCTTTGTAACTTCTAGACAAGTGCTGATGTCAACATTGTTTATTCATTTCTCTCTTTCAGAGTAAGATCGTTTTCTTTAAGAAACTGATTCAAAGTTGAAAACATCGAACAATCTCGCATGTTCTTCATAACTTTTTTTTCCCAAAGCATAAGTTTCTTCTTAGAATAGCCTTCAACTTTTACTTGGTCAATTTGAAAAATATCCGTATTGTTCCCCTGCAAAGACTTATTTAAGAATGTTTACAAACGTTCAAAAATATCTGTCAGGAACGCCAGTTTTAAGGGAGAAAACTTTCATCAATAAACATATCAGCAAGAGCATCACAGAGTCTTCACTCAGACAAATGTGGAATTCTCTTGCCTCAGCTCAAACAATCTTATGCAGAGAATTGCCCAGAGATAGCCATCGAGCCACTGCTATAGTACCAAAAGCGACGAGTGTGATGAGACGCCTGTGTCATCACATAGTTTAGTAAAACACCGGGCTTTCATTGGTCTTGTTTTTGATAAAAATTTATTACTTGGATCACGGTTTTCATAACTGCACTTAACTCTGAACTGAAACTTTGCTCGCTGCCAGTGCTTCTCGGTGTATAAATACAGTAGTGTCCAAACAGCGGTTTGGGGCTTTTTCCCCCCGAATGCTGAGATTGCAGTCCTTGGTAGTGGCCTGACATTGACCGGCCAAACAACATCAGTACCCACACCCCAACACAAGTCTTCCCAGTTAAATATCATTCTCCGCCATAAAATTGTTAACAATATCAAAACAATACTCTTTACCAGAGGTGCCTCCTTCAAATTTCCTTATCAAAACGAACAAATCCTTCTATCAACTGGTTTTTCATTCCATCATACCTAGACGATAGCAAATTTAAATTAGCGTCTTTGTGGCACTGTCAGTAGCCTCGTCTAATTGAATTCCGAACTCTTTAACCTCCTCAAACTATTTATAAGCCGGTTGGTAATGTCCTCCAGATATGTCATCAATTCCTCCTGCTTATTGTATTGTTTGACAGAGGAAATTTTTAAGAAGGCAGCTTCCCTGCATCCTCGGCCAATCCCATTAATCTTAGCCGATGTCTCAACGGCAGCTGGTTAAAATAAGCATCTTCCGCAATTGTGTGAGGCTTTTTGCATTTTGCAATGTGATATGCCAACTTTGAAATGAAGCTAAAATGTGCATCGCTGTTAGACTTTGGAATGTTTAGAAAAAAAGAAGACCTTTTGTTTTACCTGCCCTCAGTTTTCTTTCTTATAAAGAACTCTCTTGGTTTCCCTATTCAAATTTGAGTGGCACAGTTTCTAAATGCCTCCGTTTTAGTTTACTAGGGCAGCTATAGATTTCGACTGATAAAAACCTTCATGCAAACAAACCACATTGCGGGCGCTTCCTCTTCAATTATTAAATTTCAATACAAAGAAAAACGCAAAATCTTAAATACCTTAATCGTCATAGTTTTCTGCTAATTTTGGTTTACGGCTTTTCACCTCAGCTGCCTCGGGCAACGCTCTTTGCAGAAGTTGACGCGGAATCACTACTTTGTTTACTCCTTCCTTGTTCAGTTTTTATCTTGGAAGATAAGGAATCTTTTCATTTTAAACGAACAATATAGATAACCAACACTAAATAAACTGAACAAAACAACAACTTCACTACTCTTGATTATTTACTTCACTTGTGGCGACTGTCACACTGTGTAAAACATAAAACTCGCAACTCTAAAATTCTAAAAAACATAACCTCAACAGAAGCTAGACCTGCAAGTAGTAGTAAAAGCAGACTGGTCCGCCGGGAACGTACGAAACGGATTTCCGAAAATACACGAAGGTAGTTCACCGTTGCCTAGCAAACGAGTTCCAAGAAACAGAAATGACGTAACCGAGATGTAAAAATGTCTCTGTTGTCTGGACCTTGCCTAGTTGTTTTGTTTGTGCAAACCGGCCGGCTGGGCCCAGTAAGTAAAGGTTCGGCAGGGAGGGAAGACTCCAGTAATCAAAGTAAACTACATCCAAAGCCGCGCGCACAGACTGGGTCCGCACTGGTATTGTAGTATGAATGACGTTTAGACTCTTTGGTAGACATACGGCGGCGCCCACCTAGCACTAGCTCGCGTGCGCCCCGCGGGGCGCCGCGGCGCACACTTATGGGAAACTCTGTGAATATTTTACTTGCATTTTTAAGTTTTTTAATAATTTTTTAGTTCTTCTTTTATAAGCTTTGTTCCTTTTCTACAGCCCTTTCCAATTGCCTTAATTAATTGTACTTAGAAAGGTTTTAATGTTTTTGAAAAGCTTTAGGAGTGAGTCATTAATAGAGCATAGCCTGATATGTGTTTACTCCCTGCTTATAAAATTGAACAAAACTAAGATTAATGGACATTTTGTTACTATTATATTGCGGTTAAACCTTTTCAATAGCCGCATGATTGCGCAGCAAGTTGAATGGTTTAAAGGTTCGTCGTTCCCATAGTTAAATGTAGAACGTTCTCCACGTCACAATGTAGGGTTATCCAAGGTCCATCACCTTCTTTCTTCCTCTGTTATTTTATATTTTATATCAATATTGTTTTTGGATAAAACCTTATAGAGGTGTTTCTTTTTACAGTGTTTCTTAGCCACGCACTGTGTGATGGCGGTGCACCCTTAATTGCACATTTAGTTTCCAAACACTTATATTTGACTGCCCGTTTTTTTAATTTACGAGAGGCATTATTTTAATTCTATCAAAACAAATACAAGTTATAGTTAGCACAGAAATACAGTTAAGCCTACTTAAATACTAAACTCGTATAACAAAAACGAAAACAGAAACGGCACACACGTCACATTCAAGTGGGTCACTTCGTTCGTTAAAAAGGACAACTAATTATTGTGCTGTGTTTGAGGATTATGTTTTCACACACTACCAACACTACACTTGAAAAGACATATGCGTGACCTGACTGGAGCACTGGGGGGCGGTGCTGAAGGGATGAGGTGCGTGGACTTCCCCGTTGCACAAACGTCCTTGGCAAGGCGGGGCGGGGTCTGGTTGTTCTAAAAATAGAACTACTGCATTCCGCCTCGTTAGAATTGCAAAGTTAATTTGCTTTTATTTATTTTTTTTGCCTCTCATCACCGGTTTTAATTTATTAAAAACTTTACTGCAACAAGCTTGTATAATTTTTTTTTTAACTTTGTAAAATAAACGTATTCCGAAACCCGCTTTTTTAAAGTTCCCCCCAAAATTTTTCATTCCCCCCAAATTTTTATTTCAAGAAGAAATCGAAGGATGCTGTCTCAGCACCACCTGAAATAAGCACACCTTTATATACTCCCGACCCCTAAACCATGGTAGAGCATCATTAGTTCGTAAACTCCGGCAATAACAAATCGTCTTACTAGCTTGCTCCATACTACCGGACAAAACGAACAACATTTTGCGCTCACCTTAAAGGGACATCATGGGCTCATGACGCCCTTGAGGCTAGTAAAAAGCGCTCGGAAGAGCAAGTGATGTGAGAAACCCAACGGGAAACTAAGCAACCGTTAACCCTCTCTACAGTTGAGAACCCAGTAAGACAAAGGGTGCTCGATTCCTGATTTACACTTCCGGCCTCGCCTTCAAGAGGTCAAGACAACCAGCTACTCTACGAGAGAGGGACGCTTCGTAATCCGTTCCTCAGATGCACTACGTTTCCGGCTAATGAGATTTACTCACCCAGAAGAAGAGGTCATTCTACAGCGACTGGACCTTCAGAGAGTAAGCATTGTCAATTATACTAGGTATGGTTTAAAAGTATGCTTCGTATTGTCCTAAAGGTTATTCAAGCACAAACGCTAATTGTGTGTGCAGCATCTGCAGGATTATCCCTACCCCCTCGTCGGTGGTATCATTTCAGGTGTGTGAGGACAGCATTCTTCGAATTCTTCATTAAATAAAACATTGGGGGTACATCAAACAACAATTTTTTCCCCCCCCCCAAAGACCCAAAAACTCCCCCCCCTACTTGTTTTTAAATTACACTACACCCAACCCTACACAACCCCCCCACCCCACCCTCCAACAACCCCCCCACCCCCCCACAACTAACCACCAACCCCCCCCCCCCCCCCCCCCCCCCCCCCCCCCCCCCCCCCCGTTTGGTTTTTTTTTCTTTTTTCTTTATTTTTTTTACTTTTTTCTTTTTTTTTTTTTTTTCTTTTTTTGTTTCATCCCAAAATACCCACCCGTTTTTGTTCTTTTTTTTGCTTTTTTTGTCCACGCCTAAGGGGCGATTATTCAGGGCATGGACACAGTCAAGGGCGCTAAATTATCCCCTATCCCCCCGATTTCAAGGGGCGGTGGTGTTTATTTAGCGCACAGGGCCACGGGTCAAGACACTGAATTATGCACCCCTCAGTTTCAATAATTTTCCAGTTATTTAATACATCAAAAAAAACTAATGTATTTAATGTTGCAACATACACAGCAGACCAAAAGCTTTTAATACCAATGTTACAAAAGGATAATCGGGGTTTACAATATTTTCCATTAGTATATGTAAAAAAAAAAAATAAATCACATCGTTTTCCGAAGATTGCAGTATTCTAATTAATACACTGTATAAAAAGAATTTGCACATTGTATGTCTTGGAATTTATTAGTTTATATATCATTTTTTATTTCTCAGAAATTATGTCAGTATATCCTCTGTATTTTCATCATATTTTAAGCTTACGTTTGTCTGGTTCCTAGTGATTAATTTATTTTTTAATATGCAGCAACTTAAAATGTTAATTCTTATGTTATTTTATAAAGGTAGTATAAATAATACGTGTCAATTGCCACGATAGTTGGTTTAGTTGCAATATGATTCAATATCGGAAAGCATAGGATCATAATAAAAAAATTTAAAATATTCGGTAGAGTGTGAAGGTGTAATTTATTTGACCAGCCTTTGTACAAGAAACTATTCTTTATGTTTAACAATTCGTATAATTATTTTACACGCTAAACAGTAACATGTAGGATTATAAACTAATTTTGTGACAAGCATAAGGTCCAGCCTGTTGCTCTCGAGGCAGTCCTATTCCCTAAAACACGTCCGATAGGGCTGTATTTTCTAAAAAACCTTTCCTATGCATTTAAATAAACTCTACATTACGGTGAATTTAGTTTGTAAAAGCCCCAATTGAACTAAACATTTGTTAGGTTTCATGGTGTTATTTTTAGATAGAGATGCCTGGTAACAATTAAGGGATAAACAGACTCTTCCGTTATTGCATTTGAGTTGCTTGTCATGGAAATAATGAAATTAGTGAACAATTAATATGTCTGTTAAATATTTTAGTTGTTTAATACGGAGCATTTCGACAAATAATCTTTGTATTGAAAAAAAACTGATTGCACAAAAAGAAATTAATTTGGTGCCACTATGTGGGGTGCGACCTATAAACATGTGTTAACTGGTGAGTTTTAACTTGGATGGTACAAGAGATGTCCGTCAAAAAAATAACTAAAAGATCTATCTAAAATAATTGTAAAAGATCTCAGGTGTCAAAATGAAATTGGACAATAATATATTTTCTGAGACAAAAGAAGGGGTAAACTGTATGCTTCAGCAACTAGCCCATGTATAGTTGTATTGAGGGATTTTGCTTTTAAAAAAATGATGTATTAGTAGATATAAATTCCGCATAATTTTAATAAACTAAATTGTGAAGTTAATGCATGGATAAGGAAACCAATCATTGGATTCTTGGACATAGTAGCAAGGAATATTTACACAAGTAGCGGAGAGGGAAATATAAGAGTAAAAAAGATAAAAGCGCAAAGTAGAAAGCAGCGACGCCAGTGGTACAAATTTGAAAAAAGAATCGGAGGGGGTATCCTAAGATCTCCAGGACATGGGCGTAGTTAATGGGCGATGAATTTTTGATGAAACTAAACTACCCCCCCCCCCCACACAACTATTCTAAGGGATTGGCTTATTCAGGGACATGGAGAACGGCCATTGCGCCGATTTGTAGCACCCCCTTATCACGTTCACGGACGAAGCGAGGGGAATGCTATGTCCAGGGGGTGCCTAGAATCATGTGCGCTCTGGATATCGGTGGTACGTGATTAGGCTCGACAGTGATCGTGGACCGTATGACTCGTGGCGACTTTATTTGTTAGTTAGTAACAGACAATATTATTAAGGTAAGAAATTACAGTAGTAGATCGTTTATTTTATTCGTTCTCATAGAGTCAATACAACTTTTTTATGAAATAAAAATATTATGGTTTATGTTAAGAGTAATTGTGATTATTTAAACTGTGTTACTAATCCAGATTTTCAAATTAATCCATGTACATGAAATGAACTTGTAAGTCTTTATGCAAATAAAACGTGTTTCTAAGCTTCTAAGAATGAAGTTCGTCCTTAATAATATAGTTTGTAACTAGTATTGTAGCTATTAAACGTGTTGCTCAATATAGTTTAAAATGTGAAATATGATTTATAAAATAAAGGCCATACTTTTAAAATTATTGAAATTAAAAATGAATAGTTAATACACAAAAATGGTAGGCATATACCTATAAGAATGTGCCTTATCACTACATTTTATAAATCACATTTCAGATTGTACATACATGCCGAAGCAAGAATCTCTATTTTACAAGTCAATAACTCATCATATATCTAAAAAGTCACCTCGCGGAGTAGCAGATAAAATCGCAGTTATTTTAAAGTAGCAGTAGCACAAGTAAGCCAATTACTACGTGTAAAATACGAGTAATGTCCAGTCCTCTAAAAGTGAAGTGATTTTACTTTTTAATTGATTCATTTTAAATCTATAAGCCCCCGGAGGGACTTCCAGAGATTCCCAGTGCGGGCGGTATTTCACGCCCCCACGGCGGTGTATTGGTTTAAGTTTTCAAAAAGCAATAATCGCACCTCAGATGAACTTCATTGGTTACGATATTGCCACTGCGCAAAGTTACCTTAATGACAGAGCTGTTGAATAGTGTATATAAACAAACGTCGTTTGACAACTGAGAGTGAAAACATTTTACAAATAGAATTAACTATGTATGATGACTTAAAACTTAAAATCTGAGTTGAAAACATACTGTTTTAAATATATAAGTAATGTACAAATGAGTTTTAGTGTTTTATAACAAAATATAATAACAGATTATATTTTCATTGTAATATTACTATTATGTTTTACCCGTGCTGCCACCTTGTGGTGCTCAACAGAGACATAACAAAAGTCGCACCATTAGCGCTACTGCCGGTGAACCCGTAAATCACTGGGAGGACTCTGCTACATGATCAAAATTATACGGGTAGTATAGCAGACATACCACACAGTTGTACCTTTTAGTACTGTAAAATGGTAAATACTTTCAATTTTTGTAATTAATTTGGATATTGTATAACAATGGGTGGGCCCTGTGCGCATGGGGGGGGGTTTGGGGGTTCAAAATACCCCCCCCTTGTAAGATTGGGATATATCATATTGTTTTTCATAATATCAGTTTAATTGTGCCTCTATTGCGCTGTCAGTTTTACGCGCATGCGCGCGCTCAAAATATTTCACAATCGTTTGAATTGGGCCAGCGCGCATCTTTCCTTCCCGCCTGATTTGTTGGTTATAATAACTGTTTTAAAAAATTGGAGACTCCGACGCGCTAACACAATAAAATAAGTATAGAACCCCCCGCTAAATAAAATTCTGCGCCACGGGCCCTGATTGTATAAATTAAATTATTGTAATATAGTTCGATTCTATTATATTTACAGTACTGTATATAAATAGTTTGCACTATATAGTTCAGTCTTTTAAAATAACAAAATAACTGTAACACAATTAGGGGTACAAGATTTACTTTGGTAAACAGTTTTTTGTTTTTATTTTATTAATTAGTCATAAACAAATAAACATAAATTCATCAATAGCGTGATTACAATAAGAAACCGATATATAAGTTCTGCGACATTACAAACGAATCTGAATATTGCTCTTGTCACAGTGTATGGATTGTTCTTCGTCGTTTTCTAGGATGTATTATTTAAAATCATAGACCTGACATTGGCTATTGGTTTCGTTATCAAACAGTTCGCCGCCAGCTCACTAATAGATCAATCGTTATCAACATTTAAAATTTAAAAAAGAATTCCCGCACTTTTAGGATGGCGTTCCAGGTTACCTATCATTGTTTAGAAATTGTTTTTTAAAACAAGAGTGATAGACATTTTTAGGAATAGCCATCTAAGGGGAAAAGTAGGAAAACACAACGGCGTACTTAACTGTCAACAAAACATTTTGACCTGTTTATGTATTTCGGGGGTGACATATTTGTCACGTTTTTACTACCGTATACCTATAGATTATTCAAAGAAGTGTATATCACTTGTTTTAAAACACCAATGTTCCATCACAATGAGAGTTTACCGCATACTAAAGAATGGTTTTTTCCTATAAAGGTTTATGATGGGATTTTATTTAGATAAGTAAACCGCATTACCTATTTATTATAAACAATATTTAACATTCATAATGACCAATAAGATCCCTTTGGTATTAATTGTTTTTATTTATATGTTTAACTAATAAATTAAAGCCTAAACTGGTTACCAAAAGTAACCTTACTGTGTTGTAGCAATTAATTAATTTCTACATTTTAATAGGCTTGAAACATATTGGAATTATAAATATAATAGGTATGACCAATAGAAGATTGAACTAAATTCAAATAGCTTATGATTACAATCAAATGATTACTATAAAATGAGGTTTTACACTAAACAGTACAATCTAAATAGGGACAACTGTATTAGGCCCTGTCTGCTATACTATAACAGTATATTGGGAAGGGAAGAGAGTATGACCTGTGAATGTACCAGTTCACCGGTAGTAAGCGCTAATGGTGATTAGGACTTGTGGTGCTTAAGTTTGTCCACCACCCACCATCAGGTGGGCAAGCACGGGTAAAAACCAAATAGTAACACTTTCATGAAATGTATCACCTTTTAATCATAATTTTTTTAGAAAAACAATGACACTCAGTTTTGTACTTTAATTTGTACATATATTTACAACAGCAATATTATCAACTAAGATGTTTATGTTTTATATAGTTTTTAAATAGTTAATTCTATATGTAGAAAGTTTTCCCTCAGTCAGTTGTTCAAACGACGTTTGTTTATATTACACTATTCAACAGCTCTGTCAATTAAGTTTTAACCATTGCGCAGGGTGGCAATATCGTAACCAATGAAGTTGCATCTTGAGTAGCGTCGGTATGTGATGGAAATATCAGTTATTTTGCTCTATCGGTGATCACTGGATAACGTGATTCCTTAGATATCAGTGATTTGTATCACAGTGAATAACGGTTGATCACTGCTTACTGACCGGTCTCCAACGTTGCATTTTGTTGTAGCCTGTAGGAAATTGGTTATTTCTGCTTCATTCACCATAGAGTACGAACATCGTTGAATTAATTACCTTTGATATGTAATGTTGGAATTCATATTACTGGGAAATTGTCGGTTTGTTCGGACGTTTATTTTGTTTACAAAGGAGAAAGTAAATGGTTAAATTAAACATCAATAGATGATGCCCAACATGAGAAAAAGCTAATTAATTATATATTAAACGACAGATTTAAATATAACAAAATATCAACATAAATAAAAATGTAGGCCTACGCTTATAATTACTACTCATTATTGACTAACTTAACAGTATATTTACAGTATATGGATTATATATATATGAAAGTGATGTTGATTAAAATCAGATATGTGGAATTGACATTTTGTGTCTCTTTCAAGGTAAAGCAGAAGAGATTAAATGATTTATCAACATTTTTTAAATTCATTATAGTGGCACCCCATTTAAAATATGAAAAATGATGGAATATTCAAAACCAAAAAATCCAACTTTCTTGACCTGAACAATAACAAATGAAAACTGTGATCATAAATTTCCTAATTTTCAGAAAACCATTATCAAACTGACCTTCTTATCCTCCAAAATGTTCAAAGTCAATCCTTGAAATCATGATAGATGGCAAGGCATTTTTAAACTCGAATGGGTGAATAGGTTTAACTAAAAGTTCCAATGGAATATTGTCTGATTTTGAAAATGAAAGAAAATCATTATAAATTTGGCAATAAGAAATGGGTTACATGTCCCAAAACAATTTAGAAAAAAAAGATTTTTATAAAACGATCTATGGCCAAAACTGGAACAAAACTTTAGATAGTCATGATACCAAACAAGAAAGAAGTAATACATTTGTACTATCTTTTAGCCACCACACTCAATAAAGCAACACGGAAAAACAATTGGAAGAATATCGACGAAATTTAACGTAAGTTATAGAACAAGAAACAACTGTTTCTGATCTTATAAATAAACATTTTACAAAAAAACAATACAAAAATGATTCTTACAATAATTCTGGAGGTTTATAAAATTAATTGCAGTGATTGTCAAAATTTATTACATTGGCCAGACAAGTTCGAAATTTCAAGATACGGATTCAAAGAACACATAACAAGCAATAAAAATCAAACAACACAACAAAGATATGAAATCAAACTTTGCAGAATAATCTTTTACAGAGCAGGTCATTAATTACAAAAATATTGAAAATTTTATTGAGTTACAACCAAAAGGAGAAAAATTATACTGTAAAGAAGAATTACACATCTACCTAGAATTATAAAAAGGACTCAAATAATATGTTAAAACACAATGCAAATAAATTCCAAAAATCCAATAATTTGAACCAAATATCAAAATTGAGAAAATAGACTTTGACCAACAAAGTATTTACAGTTTAATTAATATATCACCATATGTTATGATTTTTTTATTTGTTGATAATTTAGTTATGTTATGAGTTGTTATTATACTTGTGCGGAAACAATGGCATAATTGCCGGGAAACACGTGTAAGGCAATAAAAGTTATGAAAGGTTTAGCTTTGTTAATTATTTTATTTTAATATATATATGAAAGTTATTAAAACATGTTAAAAATATAACAGCCCTATCCATGTTAAGAGCCATAAGTACAATACAAGAATGGTGGTATTACACTGGTACACAACATAGACTGCAGTTTTATGAGAAAACATTAAATACATGCGAAACAATTTTTTATAACCTAAAATACCACTAACAATAACCGCAGAGAACAAAAAAAAGTCAGGCTACATGGTGAGGAACAATTCTCTAACTTTAAGGAAAGAATATTTCTGTTGGTAACAAAAGTTAATAGGAACGTGAATTGTTTACTTTTGGATCAGTTTGATTCTAGGTTTCTTAGATATAATTGTCTTTTAGTATCTTATCCTCCCTCACTCTCAATGTCGGTCTTCATTGTCTTTGTGGAAGGCAGGTTGACGTGTTGGTTTGGCCCTGGTTGGGCATTTAGGAACATCAACAATCTTCGTCTTGGACTCCACCTCAACCTATTCCCTTCTGTCAGACACGACAGAGCCCTGCCCTCGGAGAACGCCCGCTCGCTAGGGTACAGACGTTGCAAGACGAGTCAAAAGTTTTTTTGTAACCACTTTTCCTAAGGGTTAGGATATTGAGGTCCATTTTCTTTCACACCAGAGCAGTGGGTCCCCCTTCCATTCTAACTCATCTTTCTCTAAAAAATTCTGTCACAGTTCGAGCGATCGCTCTGTGATTTTACAGATACCTTTCTTTTTCTTCTTGGCCAGGACACCATTTCCAAACTGTTTATAAAAACCAGAAGAGTTTTCAATTCCATCTCCTGGGGAGATTGATTCTCTGTTCCAATTTCCTGTTCCTCATAACATTGTTCAGTTGTATCGCCACATCAGCCGGCCGCCTTCCCGCCGCTGTTCGTTTCTTTCACTTCTCGCTCTCTCTTGATCCTTCGTTTCGCTCGAATCCATTTCTCTTGCCTATAGCAATTGATTAGCCTTGGTCCTTAGCGTTTTCTGAAGCGGCTGGGTCCTTAAACACTAAGTTTTTAAACCTAGGGTCAAAGGGAATGTGAGGAGAGTGAGCGTATTGCTTGCTTTCAAAAATTCCCAAAGGCGTTTTTGAACAGCTCTTTGTTCAATTCGGTGACAACTTCTTTCACTAGTCGTGGGAGAATGATGTTTCGTTTCTTTTAGTTTTCCACCAGAACAGGTGTGAATAGTGAATTCGTGAGCAGGAATTACCAGAGACCCTGTAGCATATTTTTCCCCACTTACAGTTTTTTCGTAACTGTAGTAGATAGGGCTTTAGTACCAAAATACAGGCTCACAAAAGCCATTTTCCACTGAAACTGTAGTAAGAAACAGGTTAAATCTTATCTTATCAATTAAAAGCTAAAGTTGCCCTGATAGGCTCTTGTAGCAACACAAACCCTTTTCAACATGGAAATATGGTTGAATTTCCCACCTAGTGGAAACATCTTGAACCAACTTTTTTGGCTTGTTGTTCGGTTGGTTGTTTTTTGAGCCTGGTACTCCAATCAATTTTTCGGGTTGACTGAGGCACTTCTCTTAAAATGTGACGACAAGTTACGATTTATCAACAAGGTCCCTCAATTAGTGGTTACGACTTCATGATATTTTATTTAGAGCACGTGATAACTACAAGATTAAGGCTGTGAGCAAAACAGCCCATGTGCTTTCCAGCCCATTTACGTCTTTGACAGCATTGACGACATTGATCGTGCAATTGTTCTGTCACCACAAAAGAATTACTTTCCCTGCAATATTCCAGTTTTTTGTTATTTCTCGCAGGTCCCTCCCCTATATTCTCAGCAGTATGCCTTCCTGGGAATTGGTTGCACACTGAAGAAGCACAGGTCTGTAGGTTAAAATTATCGTCTAATGAAATGGGCTGTCACAGCCATAAAGTTTATCTGTCTATATTAACAGATGTCCCAAGTGTCCAGTTTTTGTTAGACACAGAGACTTGGGCCTGAGTTAATTTTTAACCTATTATCAGTCTCAAAGCATTCGGCAAACTTTTGCAAGGGGAACTTTTTTTTTCCCCCAAAAAAAAAAGTTTTTTTGATTAGAGTTTTCCTACCTGGCAAATACATTAACTTGGATATAAGGGACCATTATGGTATATTCTAAAAAATCCTTCAACTCCTCTACAATGCTGAAATGGTTGAAA
>NW_025778304.1:0-72234 GCF_021130785.1 Homalodisca vitripennis
TAATATTACAGTTTACAATTATAACAGTCAAGGGTAGGTACGTGTATTTTAGCGGTAATACTGAAAGTGCTCAGTATAAAATTAACCTACTGTATCATAACGGTCATTATAATCTGATCACAATCCCTTACCGCAGCCTTTGCTTTGTAAACTCTTTTGCGAAGCATGCCATGTCCCTTACGACCACAAAGGTTTTCACAGATGTTCAAATATCTGTGCTGCGTGGCCAGAAAGTTTCTCCACCCTGTAAAGAGGAGCATGGAGGAATAGTTTGCCCAAATTGTAACATCACTCTAAAAAATCAAATATGTTTGTATGATATATGAAAATATGAAATATGTTGCTCACCAGGGTGAACCGGTGTAAATCTGTTAATAAATGCAAACAATGTCAAAGACTCGTATTTCTGAAACAGCGTGAATCGAAACACGTGTGCGGGAAGTTTTTCTGTAAAATCTGTAATGATTTCAAGGCCCCAAACCACCAGTGCTACATGCAAGTCGACACATGCAAGCCCAAAACAGAAGATTTTCTATTCATATTTTTCGATCTGGAAACAAGACAGGACGAGTACATTGATGATAAAAAAGTTCATAAAGTAAATCTATGTGTCTCGCAACAATTCTGTTTCAAATGTAATCGGTGGTGGAAATTGTGAACATTGTAATACCCGTACTCGAGTCTTCAGACAAGATCCTGTAGTTAAAATTCATAGATTATGTGATGGATGTATAGAAACAATTTAAATAACGTTTGTGTAATGGCTCAATAACGGCCAGGGCTTTGATTTTCAGTTTCATCTTAAAATACGTACTGTAACAGACAAAATTCAGTCCAGAGCTAATTATGCGTGGCACTAAAGTCATTCTCATGGAATTGGTCAACGTGAGATTTATCGACTCACTGAACTATTTCCCCATGGCCCTCTTAGCACTCAACAAAGCCTTTGATCTACCCCCAGAGAAGAAGAAGGGTTACTTCCCTCACTTGTTTAACACTCTGGCAAACCAAAACTATGTAGGCCCCATCCCGCCCAAGGAATACTACTGCCCCGAATCGATGTTTCGAAAAAAAGATTTTGAAATTGGCATAATGACCAGATCAACAAAAACGTTAGTGTTCGATTTCCAAAAAGAACTGATTAAGTATTGTATCTCAGATGTGGAGATTTTGGCGCAGGCGTGCATAAAAATTCAGAGCAATGTTTCTGGAAGAATGTAACGTAGACCCGTTCATGGAAGCCGTCACCATAGCCAGCGCCTGTAACTTGTGTGTTTTGACGGAAGTTCTTAAAACCCAATTACTATTTGGCCTGGTCCCTAACAATGGATACCAGACTTGTTCACACATGCAATCCCCCATCGCTTTTGCAATGGCTGACTTGGGAGGAAGGATCAGCGCGGCGTCCGAATCCAGCATGCAGGGCGGGAAAGAGAAGTCAAAATTGCCGGTATGAAAGTAGACGGTTTTCGACGGTGAACGTGTGTATGAATTTCAGGGTTTTTATTTCCACGGGTGCCCTAAATGTTACAAGTATGAGAGGGAAGTGCCCTTATCAGATGATCCCTCAGACTTCTTTGCATCTGAGGTAAGAAAGGGCCAAATCCAAAACAGCTAAAACTCCAAAATTCCGGATACGAAGTTATCGAGATGTGGGAGTGTGAATTTAAGAAAATGAAAAAAGATCCTAGATTGGCATAACTAAATTCATTACCAATTCTAAACACGCTCCCAACTTAATCCAAGAGACGCCTTCTTTGGTGGTAGAACAGGCAACCGCAAGAACATAGCACAAGTGTACAGAAGGGGAGTCTATACAGTATGTGGACGTATGCTCTCTCTATCCTTTTTTAATAAATTTAAAATGTACGTAAAATCTCATCCTAAAATCTATGTGGGTGACAGAGAATGTAGGGGGCGAGGCATGCAGGCTGAAGGTCTTCTTAAATGTAAATTCCTGCCCCGCTAAAGTTCTATCAACCCGGTTCTCCCTACACGCATGAACGATAAATTAATGTTTGTTTTATGTAGGAGGACGTGTGGGGAGGACATGTACTCGGGTGACTGTGCCCACACCACGGAAGAGAGAGCATTGACGGGGACATGGACGATGCAGGAAATTAGAAAAGCTGCGGAAAAAGGCTATACCATTTTAGAAATGTACGAACCAACCGTCGACATCAACCGGTGGCGGGACCCGGCAGATCACTGACACGGTGGGTGTTGTAGTATATTTAGCCACTAGCCGTCGCTAGTCTGGCAATGTATTAATTGACTTGTGCTTTAGGACGAGTCTCAACAATCGACTCTCGGGTGGACCGGTGATGCGATGAGCCTGGGTGATGCTACCGCCAAACATCACTGTTCCCTCTGACATCTCTGAGGAGAGTCTAATCGCTGCTGTCGATAGGGCTATAGCTGAGGCGTCGACTTTTACCGACGAGGCGACTCAAAGGGTGGTGATGGAGGAATCTAATTCCAGCTCAGATGAGGCGATGTCGGTTAGTATATAGGGCAATGCATTCATATTATATTGCAGGTTTCGCTCTGTTTACAGAATCAAAACATGGATATATTTTGTTGACAGTTCAGTACTTTGAGCCGGTTCAATACCTATATCTCCCCGGCTCAATGTGTGTTTTATATAGTGTGTGTGTGGTTTATTGGCTGCAGAGGCGACTGACCTTTTGAAGGCGTTTGGCCTTTCCGGCAGAGTGGCGTAGAGACTCTGAGCCGTGGTGTACTGGTTAGAAGTAGCTCCAGATTTAATATTTTTGTTTATTAAGTGTTTTGGAATTTTTGCTGAGCTGTTTCCTTCTAACATGTGCGGCTAGGTTTACGGCCCCTCACTGATGAGTAAGTTTTGCTTTCTTTTAAAATTTTAGTGATTATTTTCATTTTTCAAACTGTGAAGGTTAAGAGCACATGGTTTTCCCCAAATTGTAGTTTTGCTTTTTTATTAAATTTTAGTACTTCTGGCTGTTAACTAAATTTTAAATTGGCTTTCAAATTATTTCTCTTACACTTTTATTAGTTTTCACCCTTTCTCTTCAGCTTAAATTATTTTTCTGTCTCTCAGTGAGGACCAGTCCTAGGCTTATGTTACAGTTCTTTTTATTCTGCAGCCAATATTTGTTTGTAATGTGTCACTTGTTATGTAGTTTTTGTAAACAAACCCAGAGAGACTGCTGAAGGTTCATTTTGCTAAATTTAAGCCTTTCTGAGAGATGTAACGTTCTGCGGGTCTTTTAGCCCATAACTCCCCCTTATAGCCTACTTGGTTAATTTAAGGCCTTCTGCCATCAAATTTTAAATTTAAAATTCCTGTTATTAGGCTGCTACTTTTGGCCATCAGTTTTTTCCTAATCATTAAATTTTTTTTTTTTTTTTTTTTTACCAAGAGTAAAACGCTTAATTTTTTGTTCTGTGACAGAGGGGGATTTTCATACTAACTTTCCTTGGGGTTGTTGTTTTGAGTTGGGAATTTTATTTTAAGTGCAGAAATGCCCTTCCCCCTGCTTTTCACCAATTTTGAGCCTATTCTGTCAATAAATGCTTGTTTTAAAAATGTTTGAACCAAATTGTTACGCATGGTAGGCTACTGCGTATACCTCAAATAAATTCCTTTATTACTTATTGTTTTAGTCTTTCAAATGGAATATCTTGTTTATTTATTGTTTTCTAATGTTACCAGCTTCTATATTAAGGTTTATTTTAATTTTTATCAGTTATTGATTGGTCTGTGATATTTTGAAATTTTGGTAATTTAACTTAACTTAAAATTCTTGATAGATAACTTTTGGCAACTTTACTTTTATTAACATCTATATTGTTTGGCAACTATTTATTAATTTTTTATTAACTTTAAAAGGGTACTAGGCTGAAACCTGGTTTCAGGGTCCAAGGGATGAATTGTTTTTCTCCTGTCATCTCTCCATCATTGCGTGGTCCGCAGAGAACCTTCGCCTTTGCGCTCTGCTGAAGGACGGCCACCATGATGGACATACCTACCAGTCAACATCTGTGATACCCTGTGATATTGTTATTGTTGCCATTTATATAGTTTATATTTTGTTTATTTAATTTTAAGTTAGTTTTAGATATTATTTAGTTTATTTCTTGGATTTCATTAGGAGCCCGCCCTTAGCCGAAGGATACCGGGTGGAATTGGCATTTCTTGTTTCAAATTATGGCGTTTTCTAATTTTTGGTATGCAGGTGCACCTGACAAGAATTGTTTTGAGGTATACTACTGTGGGCACTTTTTTAATTTTTTTTTTTAGTAGTATATATATATATACATATTTATATTGACTGGATAGGCCCATGTTATTGTCTTAGTAAATGAACCCTGAGTATACTGACCACGGTTTTCTTTTTTTTTTTCCTAGTTAGTTTTGATCCGGCATCCCGTTCGCCACCATGTGCACGCTCGCGCTTCCCTGTTGGTTTGCTGTGGGTGTGCGAGCGGCGATGTGCGGTTTCAATGGTAGCAGAGCGTGGTTAGCTGCTCTCTCAGCTGTCTCTCAGTTCTGGTTTTGTTTGTTGGTGTAGGTTAGTGTTAGGTAGGGGGAGGTTAGAGTACACAACTTTTTCATTAGGAGCTCGCCCTAGCACAGGATACCGGGTGGAATTGGTTTAGTGGTCTTGCTTCCTGCAGACTTACCCTTTGCAGGGAGCAAGGGACTCTAAATTGCTTAACCGCTAAATTTATTATCTAACTGTACTCTACTTCTCCCTCCTATCAATGTGTTGTTTTTGTTATATTTATTGCTTCTGTGTTTGTAGGTTGTGGTTAGTGTATATTTGCAGGGTATCCTTCTATTAGGTGGCAGGTATTGAGTTCTTCACTTGGACCTCGTCAGTGTAAGCCTTTTGTGAGTTGAGTCCACTTAGGTTACTAAGTAATTTTTGCGTACGCTTTGTTGTTTATTGTTTATTTATATTTGTCTTAATTGTTTGGTATGGCTTTTTTTTCCCCTGGTGCCTGAACATCTACGCAAGCCCGAGTTGGTTTTTGAGGTCCCTGGCTGAGAGAGGACAGAAGCCCGAGGGAGATGTGAGGGCATTAAGAGCTCAATTACGGGCTTGTATAGCGTTGGACCGCAGCTGGAAGGCAGAGTTACAAATTAACACAGAATTTGAGTTTTGTAAAACCCGAATGGAGGAATTAGAAGACGATATTAATATTGAGTCACTTCCCATGTCCGGGTCAGCAAAGGCTAGATTGGCATCTCAGCTTTTACATTGGGCGTGACAGAATAGTTTTACTTATGTCGGCTCCTAGTTTAGACTCTGATATTAAAAGTTTGGGCTTTTTCGGCCAGTAATAAATTAAAAACAAGCCCTAGATGGTTTGAGTGAGGTGCGCTCGGTGAAGGAGAAGGGGGTACTATTTAACGCTGTCACTCGCAACGGAGGTTCCCACTACCATTACTTTTTGCTAACCATCCACCGGCTCTTTCTTTCGAGCCTCCCAGAGTTACTATGTCTCCGATGGGTAGTGGCCCTCCTGAAGCGGCTGGTGAGGCTTCATCTATAGTTGTGCCTTCCTTTTCTAGCTTTGGCAAACTGCCTCATCCTTTGGGGAGTGTGTTACAACACTTCCCCCAGAGTTGATGGACTTGACACTAATTTACTTATCCATTTTCTTCTGGAAGTTTTTAAAGCTGAGAGAATTTCCTGGTATGACAGATGCCATGCTTATGCAGATTTTAGCGCAGTTTTCCTTAAGGCCCCTTTTTGATCGCCTTCTAGACTGCCTTAAGAGAGGTGCCACCTTTGACCAGTTTCCACGCCGAGATCTTGGAGTTTCTTTGTACCTGCTCGGGTTAGGGAGCGCTTGCGGGTGGAACGCGTTTACCGTCCTCAGGCACCAGACGAGACGTTGAGCCCATTTGTGTCGGGGAGATACGGGATGTAGCCCGGGTGTTGCGCTTGAGCTTGAGCGAAACGGAGTTGGTGAGCCTTATTTTGGAGGGGCATTAAACCTGAAGAACGCTCCCGTTTGATTTTTTGTAGCCGTCCCGCATCTTTTGCGGATTTGGACCGCCTCTCCATCATCTCTAGAGGGGTTCAGGATGCGGATGATCAAAGGGAGGCCATGTCGAGGCATCTTCCTCACTTGCCTCCGGGGCCGGTCCATGCTCCGGTGCGGTCTGAGCCAGCAGCTGCTCCTTCCCGTAGGCAGCCTCCTACCTGTTATGGCTGCAAGCAAGTGGGACATATTTAGACCGTTTTGTCCACTTAATAAAAAAAACTAGTAAGCTTGCGGACGAGTAAGCCCGACTCGTGCCGTAAAGGTAATTTTGAGGGCAAATATGTACCTAATTTTGATGGTAAAAGGGTTAGCTGGTTTAATACAGAAAGAAAACAGAAAGAAATAGACTTGGGGACAGTTATCATCGTTGGCCGAGAGGGGAGGTTGCTGCTCTGGCTGCGCAGGGAGTAAGGGCTGCCCGCTCAACCTGCCCACAACTGGATGTGCTTGTGGGGAATGTGGTGCAGAAGGCCCTGGTTGATTCTGGGTCAGCACGCAGCCTGATTTCTTTGTCGTTTTTTGAAGATCTAAAATCCTCTGGGCTAATACGGCAGGTTAGAGCCTAGTTCACTTATCTGCTGGACTGCTTCACGCACACCTTTACCTATTATCTGTAGTGCCCAGATTCACATCAAAATTAATTATTTCTCTTGGGATTGGAGCTTTTTGGTGGCTAAGGACCTGACTTTTCCTTTCATCTTGGGAGCAGATTTTATCGGAAAAACTGGCATGATTTTGGATTTGGCCTCCAGTCATGTTTTCTTTGCTTTCGCCAGGCGGGTGCTCGTTCCCTTTTCTGATGTCGAGTCTCGTGGGACTGCTGCCTTAGAGATGGAAGATAAGAGCTTGAACTCCTCCTGACCAACTAGGACATCTTACGCCGAAAGAGGCTGAGGACATAAGGCAGATTTGTTCCAGTTTTCCTGAAGTCCTTACTGACAAACTGGGTACGACCAATCTCTTGGAATACGAGATTCGTCTTACAGACACCCGTCCTGTACGTTCCCATCCATATAAGCTTGCTCCGCCCAAGATGGAGATTCTGAGAAATATGATTGATGATTTACTTAAGAGTGGGGTGATCGAGCCGTCTTGCTCAAATTTTTCCAGTCCAGCGTTTCTAGTGCCGAAACCTAATGGGAAGTCCAGATTGGTCCTGGATTATCGAAAGCTCAATGCTCAGATAGAAATTGACTCCGTGCCTCTCCCCGATTTGCATTCTGCTTTCGACTGGTTTGGTAAGGCCAAGTATTTCTCCATTTTTGATCTTAACCAGGCATACCATCAGATTCCACTAAAACACGAGTCTCGACCTCTCACTGCTTTTTGTGTTGCCTTGGAATTTGTACCAGTTCACCCGAGTGCCTATGGGCTTGGCTGTGGGGGCCCAAAACACTCACCAGACTCCTGGATTCTATCTTTCATGATGTCAAATTTAAGTTCGTGTTCAACTATCTGGATGACCTGCTTGTGTACAGTGAGAGTTATGAGGAGCACTTGACTCATCTAGAGGAAGTTCTAACTAGGCTGCGAGAGTCTGGCCTTACCGTCAATCCTGAAAAGGTGAGTTTTGCTCAGCCCTGAAATATCGTTTCTGGGTCATCTTGTCTCTTCTCGAGGTGTTTGTATTGATCCAGAGAGAACCCAGGCAATCAGGGAGTTTCCTCCTCCTAAGGATGCCAAGGGGATTGCCCGTTTTGTGGGAATGATAAATTTTTATCGTCGTTTCATCCCCAATGTTTGCTGAAGTGGCGGCCCCTCTGAACTCTCTTAGGAAAAAGGGTGCCAAGTTTGAGTGGGGTGAAGCGCTACAGACTGCTTTTGAGCAGCTGAAAGAGGCAGTGATGCAGCCTCCAGTCTTGGCTAATGCCTGATTTCAGTAGTAAGTTCGTCTTGCAAACTGATGCTTCCTCCTTAGCCGTTGCTGCTGTTTTATCGCAAGAAGTAGATGGTATCCGGCAGCCCATAGCTTATGCTTCACGCACGTTAACCCCTTGTGAGAAGAAGAGTTGTTCTGTTTTATGAGCTGGAATGTTTGGCTGTCGTGTTTGGGATTAACAAGTTCAGGCGTTACCTAGAACATAAAAGAATTTTTGTTGGAAACCGACAACCAGGCACTTTCTTGGCTCCTTGCCCACCCCCGTCAGCTCGGGAAGATTGGTCGCTGGGTAGTCCAAATTTCTGCCCTTAAGTTCACAGTGCAAGCACGTGCGAGGCACTCAAAATATCATAGCGGACACTCTGTCACGCATGTATCACTTACCCAACGACCACCAGAATTTATCAGAGCCGCCATGTTGTGGCGTGCTCCTAGACTTTCCTCTGGCATTTTCGGACATTGTTCCACACCAACTTAAGGATCCCGAGCTGACTGCTATCATCAATGAGCTTAAAAAACGGAGGTGCCCACCCTCCTTATTTTCTGTACCGAGGTGCTCTATGCTGCCGTGACAAGCAGCGGAGAAAAACCTAAGTTAGTGCTGCCAAGCTTTCTTGTACCGATGGTCTTTCAGTATTTTCATTCTTCTCCTGTGGGCGGACATCTAGGAATTCATAAGACCATCGCGAAGATTAGGGATCAGTTCATCTGGAAAGGTATGGACCGGGATATTGCAGCTCGAGTACGTTCTTGTGGAACTGTGCTCGCTAAGCAAACCCGCTCAAAATACCAAGTTGGGTCTTTTGTCATCTGAGGTGGCGGAAAAACCTTTGGAGAAGGTTTTCATTGACTATGTTGGGCCTCTCCCGCGTAGCAAGTCCGGAAATAAGTTCCTACTTGTTTGTGTGGATGCCTTCTCCAAGTTTGTTTGGTTGTTCCCATTGCGGAGTGCTACCGCGCAGTTCACGGTGCAAGCACTTCGTAACCATTTCTTTCAACACTTTGGAATCCCCGCCACCTTAGTTTTCCGATAATGGTTCACAGTTTTGTCTCCAATATCTTTAAAAGAATGTGCTTTGGGGCACGGAATCCGCCATGTGACTACTTTCCCCTTTCTATCCTCAGCCTTCTCACGCGCCGAACGGTTTAATCGCAATCTTCGATCTGCTCTCATTGCCTTTCATGCGGAAAATCAGACCACCTGGGATCAACAACTACCTTGGATCCAATTTGCCTTTAATACGGGCCCAGCATGAAAGTCACAAGGCGGTACCTTTCGAGTTATTATTTGGCTTTCCGCCAAACAACCCTTTTGGCGAACCTTTGGAAAATTAGCGATCTTCTGCCACCTCCTGGGTACTCCCAATGTGAAAGCCACTTGGGAGGAAGCCAGGCGTGAATCTCATTCGGGCTAGGGAGTTAGTAAGGAGGAAGTACAACCGAGGTCGTATTGCCAATCCCTTCCAGGTGGGGGATCTAGTTTACTGCAAGGCTCACCCAGTCAGTTCGGCTGTGGATAAAAGAGCTGCTAAACTTTGCTACAGGTGGACTGGTCCCCACCGCATCTTGAAGTTTTCTGACTCCGGTGACTGCCCGACTGGGAGATCCTCAGTCCGGGAAGATTTTCAGGAAGGCGCACATATCCCATCTGAAGCCTTGCCGGAGTCATCCGTGATTTCTCTTTAGTCTGTGCGGGAGGGTTTTAGGTCCAGAGGCCTGATCACCTCTGCTCCTTCTTCCTGATCAAGGTTCCTGTGTTCTTCTTTGTACCCACGCTACTCTTGGAGGGTTTTCTTGCCTCCAACTGGATTTTCTTGGTTTTCCCTTCTGCAGACTTAAGGGTTTCCGGTTTATAATTCTTCAATCATTGGGGGGGAGAGGCATTTCGTTCGATTTTTCTTTTTGAAGATTTTTAACAGAGGGGAGTTCCTCCTTTTGGGGGGGGAGTCTGAGCCGGTTCAATACCTATATCTCCCCGGCTCATGTGTGTTTTATATAGTGTGTGTGGTGGTTTATTGGCTGCAGAGGCGACTGACCTTTTGAAGGCGTTTGGCCTTTCCGGCAGAGTGGCGTAGAGACTCTGAGCCGTGGTGTACTGGTTAGAAGTAGCTCCAGATTTAATATTTTTGTTTATTAAGTGTTTTGGAATTTTGCTGAGCTGTTTCCTTCTAACATGTGCGGCTAGGTTTAACGGCCCCTCACTGATGATGTAAGTTTTGCTTTCTTTTAAAATTTTAGTGATTATTTTCATTTTTCAAACTGTGAAGGTTAAGAGCACATGGTTTTTTTCCAAATTGTAGTTTTGGCTTTTTATTAAATTTTAGTACTTCTGGCTGTTAACTAAATTTTAAATTGGCTTTCCAAATTATTTCTCTTACACTTTTATTAGTTTTTCACCCTCACCCTTTCTCTTCAGCTTAAATTATTTTTCTGTCTCTCAGTGAGGACCAGGTCCTAGGCTTATGTTACAAATTCTTTTTATTCTGCAGCCAATATTGTTTGTAATGTGTCACTTGTTATGTAGTTTTTGTAAACAAACCCAGAGAGACTGCTGAAGGTTCATTTTGCTAAATTATTAAGCCTTTCTGAGAGATGTAACGTTCTGCGGGTCTTTTAGCCCATAACTCCCCCTTATTAGCCTACTTGGTTAATTTAAGAAGGCCTTCTGCCATCAAATTTTAAATTTAAATTCCTGTTATTAGGCTGCTACTTTTGGCCATCAGTTTTTTCCTAATCATTAAATTTTTTTTTTTTTTTACCAAAGAGTAAAACGCTTAATTTTTGTTCTGTGACAGAGGGGATTTTCATACTAACTTTCCTTGGGTTGTTGTTGTTTTGAAGTTGGGAATTTTATTTTAATTGCAGAATGCCCTTCCCCTGCTTTTTCACCAATTTTGAGCCTATTCTGTCAATAAATGCCTGTTTTAAAAATGTTTGTAACCAAATTGTTACGCATGGTAGGCTACTGCGTATACCTCAAATAAATTCCTTTATTACTTATTGTTTTAGTCTTTCAAATGGAATATCTTGTTTATTTATTGTTTTCTAATGTTACCAGCTTCTATATTAAGGTTTATTTTAATTTTTATCAGTTTATTGATTGGTCTGTGATATTTTGAAATTTTGGTAATTTAACTTAACTTAAAATTCTTGATAGATAACTTTTGGCAACTTTACTTTTATTAACATCTATATTGTTTTGGCAACTATTTATTAATTTTTATTAACTTTAAAAGGGTACTAGGCTGAAACCTGGTTTCAGGGTCCAAGGGATGAATTGTTTTTCTCCTGTCATCTCCTCCATCATGCGTGGTCGCAGAGAACCTTCGCCTTTGCGCTCTGCTGAAGGACGGCCACCATGATGGACATACCTACCAGTCAACATCTGTGGATACCCTGTGATATTGTTATTGTTGCCATTTATATAGTTTTATATTTTGTTATTTAATTTTAAGTTAGTTTTTTAGATATTATTTAGTTATTTCTTGGATTTCATTAGGAGCCCGCCCTTAGCCGAAGGATACCGGGTGGAATTGGCATTTCTTGTTTCAAATTATGGCGTTTCTAATTTTTGGTATGCAGGTGCACCTGACAAGAATTGTTTGAGGTATACTACTGTGGGCACTTTTTTAATTTTTTTTTTATAGTATATATATATACATATTTATATTGACTGGATAGGCCCATGTTATTTTCTTAGTAAATGAACCTGAGTATACTGGACCACGGTGTTCTTTTTTTTTCCCTAGTTAGTTTTGATCCGGCATCCCCGTTCGCCACCATGGGCACGCGCTTCCCTGTTGGTTTGCTGTGGGTGTGCGAGCGGCGATGTGCGGTTTCAACTTCTTGGGACTGTCCGACGCAACCCCTCCGACCCGGAGACAGTCCTCTGAGGATCTCTCTCAGTTCTATCGGAGGTTGAATTCAGTCTACTCCACCAACAGTCTCGCCCGTCAGTAGTGGCTCCTTCCACTCTAATTTTCTCCCCCGACCCCGCCTCAATAGGAGTCCCTCATATCCATGGAAGTGGCTGTCGGCTCGCCACCACTGCTCTCACTATCTGCAGTACGTTTTCATTCCCTACATTATCCATGCCACTCCGTAGTGTTTCATCTGTTTAATTCGTTACCTATGTTACAGGACAGAGATCCCCAATGGGAGGCAATGAGGGCGGTGTCAAAGTTCCCTGAGTATAGTTCGCTCAGGTGCAGGGCATCGGTGAGGGGGCCGTCTACGACAGCGAACGGTGGATGGTGCGGAGAACCGAGGAGGAGTTCCGTGCCCGCCGCTCGAGCCGCTTGGGAGGAAATCCGCGGATTTCCTATACGAGACGGCTACCCGCATGGAGGAGGACTCCCGATGTAGAAACACCGCTGCGCGCCGTCCAACGGATCAAACCCCTGCCACTCAACCCCGCGAAGTGTCCTGCCCCGTTTGCTTTGCGAATCTACCAACAAACGCTCTCCGACAGTGTGGGCATACACTCTGTCGTCCATTGCTCCAACAGAGTGAGGGATAGATGCCCCACGTGCCGTGAGCTGATTGTGGGAAAATTCACAATAAATTTCCCCAGGTAGATCTCTCTCTGTCGAGTTCTACCTCTATCTTAATTATTAAACTTCTTCAATTGGCTTCACATTCAAAATTTATATTCCAAATTTGATTTCCAAGGAACGGGACATTATCATGTCGTAGGATGTTCTACCAGCTCTCTGGACCGATTCTTATACTGGATAATGTTTAACCTGGGTACTATACGTAGTGCGGGATGTTCCGAAACCACATCCAGGTCCACATCGACTCAATCATCACCACATCACACAATAAGGTACGATTCGTCTTTAATTTTTTTAGTATGTAATGTTAACCCCATCTTGATTACGCGGGAAAACCAAGAAAGTGAGGTTAGGTTCCCCTGTTCCCACCCTTTTCACAATTGAGGTTATGTTCCCCTGTTCTCGCCAACTGGGCGCAGCCATCTTGAATACGCGGGAAAGTGAGGTTATGTTCCCCTGTTCCCGCCAATTTTTCCCGCCAATTCATGGGCGCCGCCATATTGGAATTCCCTCCGTCCCTCGTTTTTTCCCTCACGTAGTGTGCACAAGAGTGTGAGGACCCAAAAAATCAACCGATTTTGACACCCCATATCACCGATTTTACCGAAAAACACGATAATTTTCGATAGAATTTGGAACATTGCGACCTCGTGGCGTCCGCGACCGGAAGGTGGGGCCTTATAGAGGAATAATCCGTGGATCCGCCACTAGGTTTCCCTCTATTCCAAAACCTAACCAGCTTTGATGACTAAATAAATACTAATAATTTGGGTATAGTTCCGAAAGGTTTTCCCTAACAAAATACTACTAAAATCTAAACCACCCACGCTAACTTCTCCCGGTCCACCCTGCTCGAAAGCTGCACAACGACTCCCTGTGTGCACAACCTCCGGTCACAGCCTGAAAACCTAGCAGGAACCATCCTACCAGAAACCTGTCCGGAAGAATTCCGGATGGTAGGAGGCTCCTATTTGTTTGAGCTAAAGGCTAGAGGTCGGCGCAGCTGGCTATAGCGGTTCGCGGCAACAGACGGATAACGCGCGCCAAATTCAAAACTGTAGCGGCACTCGCCGCATCCTCCCCTCCTTCTCCGAGGAGTTCGAAGGCTTAGCCATTAAGAGTGGCAGAAAGGGTGAGAGGAAAGTTATTTGGAAGTGAACCAGTTAAAGTTAAATTGAGCCAAAAATCTTAAACTAGAACGCAGAGTTTTAACTAAAACTTTCAAAAACACTACCATGCAGAAAGGCGGTGTAGAAACCGCGCCCATTCTCGCTGAACAGCTCCAGTCCTCAACCACAGACAAATTCAACCCATAAGTGGAAAGCAACTAAGATCTATCTATCACCAATATGTCACATACCTGCTAAATACTTCTAACTCTTCCAAGGTTAAGGTTGGGCTACTTTCAAAAGTTTAATTAAATTATAGAAGATAGTCTAGGTAAAAGGAATCAGTATTCTGGGAAACCGTGTTTGACTGAGAATCACGACCTTCATTCAGCCCCATCATCAGACTCAGATTTTCCCTCCAAAAATAGGCCAAGTAGGAAAGGAGAAGTTAAGGAAATTTTTATTCTTGTGTAACTCATAGAATATTTCTTCCATCGTAGCTGGCCATAATCCTAGTCCTGTTCCCCTTACTTCCCTCCCCCCCTCCCGCAGCGGGAGACAAGCCTTGCTGCAAACAAGCCAATCTACCGGACGCAGAATGAGAGGGAGTGAAAGGTCCCCATGACCTCTCTGGAAGAACATATACAATTAATTGTTTGTTTATATTCTTTCCAATATTTGAAATACAGAAAAGGTGGTGAAAAGATGAAATGGCCATTGGAAAAATATATCCAAATCTAAATGATGAGGTCTCCTAGTGACTACAGTCATAAGAGGCAAGGAAAGAGGAGAATTGGTCTGCTAACAAGTTCTTTAAACTTATCTAGCCTATTAGTTTTTCAAGATTGTTTGGTGACATATGGCGAGTAGTATAACCCTAAATGGAGTGTTCAGATCGAGAAGGAATGGGCCAACAAACAATAACTCAAGAGAAAAAAAAACTCCTGTTGGCTCAGAGTTAGTAGGCCAGGAAATGATTGGTAATAACCATTAATATGTGGATAGGATAACCACTCTGTATAACTAAACACGTACAAATAAATATACATATAACTGACCATTATAAGGTCGTAACAACGCATGCTCGAAAATACAAAGTAATATCTATCACGAAAAACCATACACGAACACTAAATTACACAGAGATAAACATTTATAGCAATAAATAACGATTGACTAACTGGCGTGAGTGCTTCGCTATAGCTTTAGCCTAGTTGAATATAGGAGAAAACTTTGTTGAAAAGTCGACTATAAGGGAAATGCTAAATAATGTCGGTTCTAAAGCATTTATCGATACAAATTATTCTCTATCCCTAAATGCCTTAAGTTTTATAACTTAACAAAAAAAATAAATGAATAGGATAGAGATAGTTAAAGATGTGTTAATGAAGTGTGTTTTGGGGTTGCGCATAGGAGGCAATGAGACTGTCGCTGCTCCCAATATTGATTACAGAAAAAAAATATATAAATAAATGCTAAATCATGGGAAGCTGTAAATACTTCAAACAAACAAAGTCTAAAACGGCAGATCTCATAACCACCCATCCCCGTGTAAGTGTATAGTAGACAGTTTGGACCAAAACATCAGAATTGCCAAACCCAACACCAGGTAGCAAGAGGAGAGCACGCGCAGGTGAAACTCCTTAGCCAAAATCCACCTCAGTGTCAAGCACAGCCACCAATGCCGGGTCCCAATGAAGATTAGAAAAAGAAAAGGAAATGTTATTTGTAAGGTGTAAAATGAAAGAAGAATGAAAATAAACTCAAATTAAACCTAATATCACAATGGCTTTTTCGGAATAGAGGAAAATATCTAGTGGCAGATCATTGTCGTGGAGTTGGGAGAATGCACTTTTTAATATGGGATACATGTGCTGACCTAACAAATTTTCTTGGTTTTTGGGTCACGCAAGGCAACTGTTACAGGGGAGGTAAAGGTCTCAATTTCCAAAGGTTTAGACCACATAGGCTGCAACTTGGCTGAGATGTGTTTGGGTGCATTACTCAGGTTAAATAGTCGATACATTACTGTATCACCCACTCTAAAGGGAACCTGTGCTCGACCTTTATTATACTGTTTGGATACTTTATCCTTAGCACGGATCAGATTGTCATAGAGCTTTACTCCATCTCTGTTCCATGTTTCTTGGTTCAGAATTAGGTTCTAGAAGTTGGTCAAAATTCCATTTATTTTCCAAAGGAGTGCGGATAGTGTATCCCAAAAATATTTCAGAGGGTGATGTGCCAGTGCTCTCGTGTTTAGAAGAATTAAAGGCGGTTTGAAAATAATGTAGGTTTTTCATCCCACTGAGTATTGTCTTTGTGGTGGAAAAATTCGCAAGGCAACTCCGATGTTTTTGTTCACCACGTATCAGCGTGCGAACTTTTCGGGTAATAAGGAGAAGTCCTAATGTGTTTTAATCCCGAGCTCATCGCACATGTTTTTGAACTGATGAGATTTGAAACAACTGCCAGAATCAGAGACAATAGACTGGGGAAACCCAAAGTAGGAAAACAGGCCTCGTTTAAGGGCATTTACTGTAGTTAGAGCTGTTGAATTCTTAGTAGGGATCATGACTGAAAATTTGCTAAAACGCGTATACAATGGTTAGTAGCCACTGGTGACCACGTTTAGTTTCTAGGGAGAGGACCAACATAGTCAATCATGATCTTTTCAAAAGGTCTTTGTGCTAGATCAGACGATAGATAACCATATTTTGTGTTTGGGGCTTGCTTACAGCGCTGGCACTGCAAGCAAGATTTAACCATGTTAGTTATTGTTGTAGTAAGATCGGAACTGTAAAATGTTCTTTTTAAACCGATTTATTGTTTTGGAGATTCCCAAATGTGCTCCAACTGGGGACGTGTGATACATGGCAAATAGCATGTGGTGTAGTTTTTTGGGAACAACAACACGCGGTCTGCTCTGGGAAGGGGTTTTATAAACTAAGACATTATCAATTATTTCATAGTTTGGAGGGTGTTGTCCAGACTTAATTGACTTAATTATATTTTTTTAATTCTGGGTCTAGGGCTTGATGTTCTCTTATGTCTTGGAAGGCTTCTGGAAGAGAGAAAAGAACTAAACATTTTGGGGTAGGATTTTTGGGTTTGGTTTGTTGAAGGTGTTGAACTTGTGTTATGTTGTTGGGGAGATGTGGGGTCTTCCTCGTACAAACGAGAGAGGCAGTCTGCAACAACGTTCTCTTTGCCCTTGATGTGACTGACTTGAAATTTAAATGTGTTTATTAAGGCAATCCATCGTGCTATTTTTCAAATTTGCCTGGGGTGGTTCAGCAACCAGGAAAGAGCACTATTATCCACAAAAAGAGAAAATTCTCTATGCTCTAAGTAAGTTCTGAACTTTTCCAAGGCAAACACAAGAGCGAGAGCCTCCAGTTCAAAGGTTGAGTAGTTCTTTTCATGGAGGTTCAGGGCACGACTGGCGTAAGCAACAGGTGCTAGGCTGCCATCCAAAGTTTCCTGGGACAAGACCGCACCCACAGCCGTGCCAGAGGCATCGGTCTGCAACGTGAAGGGTTTTTCGAAGTCGGGTAGCCTCAAAACAGGTGAAGATACTAAAATTGCTTTAAGTGTTTTGAATGCCTCCTCCTGAGAAGGTCTCCATAAGTATGGAACGCCCTTCCTTTTTAAAGAATTTAAAGGTTTCCGAAATCTGAGAAAAGCTTTTAATGAATCTCGAGTAATATGAGCACATTCCCAGAAACCTAGACAGTTGTTTTAAATTCTTTGGTGTTGGGTAGGAGTCGATAGGTTTACTTCTGTCAGGATTTAGACTGATTTTACCATTATGAAATATGTGACCCAGGAATTCGATTCTAGGAGATGCCACAACCATTTTTTCAGGACTAACCGTCAGACCAGCATCTCTAAGCCTGTCTAAAACTATTTTTAGATGCTGTACATGCTCGTTGAAACTGTTACTGAAGACAACTAGGTCATCAAAATAAACAAAAAGGAATTTGAATTTTATATCTCCAAAGACTTTGTCAAGTAGATTTGCCAAAACCATGCCACCGGAAGCTAAGCCGAAGGGCAGATAGTTATACTCGTAACAACCTGTGCTTGTAACAAAAGCCGTATATTTTTTTGAATTCTCATCAAGAGGAATTTGATTATAAGCACTTACAAGGTCCAGGTGGGAAAAATGAGAAGCCTTCCCTAAATACTGGAATGCTGACTCCACCGTTGGCATGGGAGTGTTCTCCAGCTCAACCATCTTATTTATGAGACGGTAGTCTACCACCATGCGACTTTTACCATTCTTTTTCGGGACTAAAAACGCCGGACTTGAATATGGAGAGTCACTAGGACGAATAATACTCTTACTCAACAGGTCTTTAATATGGCTGTTTAGCTCTTTCAGTTTGGGAGGAGCATAATGAAAAGGTTTTGAGCGGACAAACTTATTAGTTGTTATACGGATGGTATAAGATATTAAGTTGGTTTTGCCAAGGCATGGTGTTATGGTATCCGGGTAACTGCTGCAATAGGTTTTTTTAAAATGTGTTTTTGTTTTGTGTTCAAGTTTTCTCCTAATGTTGGTGCTGTATGAGTTGGTTCTATGTTGGGTTGAGCTGACTGATCCTGGAATTGATTAATAATTAAGGTTGTGTCAAAGGAAAAAAGTTATTTTACGCTGAGCCGCATTGATCACCATTTTACTGTGATCTACAAAGTCCAAACCCAAAACAAACTGCCACCGGTAGGCTATCTGATACAAAGAAAGGAAAAGTCCAGGAAAGGTGTAAAATTTTAAAATGCAATTTAATCTGTTTTTGGAAATTCATGTAAGTACCATTCGCTGTCATGGCTTGAGTTCTGGTGTTAAGTGAGTTGACGTAAAACCCTTTACCTTTCTGTAGATCCTTAAAGACTGACCCAGATATTATTGAGTATGTGGAGCCTGTATCAATTAGTGCTTCAAGTTTGATTTCTTTTATGGATAGCCAGATAGTAAGGGGATCTACTTTGGGCAAGGAAGGTGCCATAGAGCGGACAGGGCGATTCACCTTCGGTTTAGGGGAGACAATTTCCCTGTCTAAAATGTCTCCCTGGGAAGTTTAAATGTTTCGGCCTGGAATTGGACTGACCAGAATAATTAGCTTGCCTATTCTGCTGACCGTTTTGGTAGTTACGCTGACTTGTGTTGTTTTTTGGTGTACTATATTGGCCTGAATGGTTATTTCCTGATTCCAAGTGTGAATGACCGCCATTATGACTATTTTGAGGTTTATATCGATTAAAGTTACGTGACCGGTGATTTTGGTAGAGGTGTTGACCGTTAGTATGATTAGAGTGGCCACTGCTTCAGTTGTAAAACAATCTGTTGTTCTGTTGAAAACTTTCATTATATGGTATGGAACTATGAAGGGATGTAGGTGGGGGTACGTTGGTTTGTGGAGTGTCATAATATGTAAGACGTAAGTCATCTACTGTGGGGGCCAATTTTAAAAGATCATTAATGCAGTGTGGTGTTATAAGTCCTGATAAGCAGGTTCTAGTGGAGGGATTGAGACCTGCCATAATAGTAGTAAAGACAACTGCATTATCTACTGTAGGGTTTAAAAATGTAAACATGGCACTAATGCTGTGTACATAGTCAGCTAAGGACTCTGAGTTAGTTTGCTGGCGGTACAAGAACTGATTCTGAGCTTCCCTCAGTGTTCTATCAGTTAAGAGTGAAGTACGTATAGTCTGGACCAGAGAGAGCCAACTAAGATTAGACGTAATAGCATTAAACCATATGCCACGAAGTCTACCCTCAGTCCGCGGAATAGTATTTGTAATAAATAGTTTGTCACTTACAAGGTTCAAGTTGAATATTTCTGTAGCTTTAATTACAAATTGTACGAGGTCTGGGAGGGACGAACCTGAAGTCATAGGCAGGGCTCTAATCATTTCGCGAACAACAGAAGGAAATGTCGCATCACTATCTCTATTATGGCTTGAGAATAACTCGGCAATCTGTGAAGACACTACTTCTGTAGTGCGTTCAACTGTCGTTTGTGTAAGTTGTTGCATAGCCACTATCAAATTTTGTATATTCGGATCTATTATTGTTTGTGAAGGTGTGTATGTTATGTTGGACTGTACCTCAGATTGTTGTGTGACTGTTGGTGTAACATCAGTCGAGGCTGCTGTAGTTTCTAATTTGGACTCATTAATATTTTCGTCTGAGTCGATTTCACCTAATTTATATTTTTCTTTAATATAAGCACGAAGCTGAACTCTCATTCCCTCAAGTGTACCTGCTGGTGTGATGCCCAATAGAGAGCATTGATCCCGGGCCTGAGTTGCTTTTAACTCTTTAATCCACGCTACAGTTTTGGGGATATTGTCTGGTTTATACATATTTAAAGAGAGCGAAAATAAGAACACAATAAGCTATACAAGGGAAACTGGTACCAATAAGTTTAATTTTGTAATTATTAGACTAGAGGAGTCTGAAAACAATAACAGTAAAAAACAATTATTTCAAACAATTTGGGCTGACCTAGCTTTGAGAAAAATACAGCAAACCAACACCTACTGGGAGGAAAGAATCAGGTAGTTACTTTAATAAATTATAAATTAGTTTTATATTGATGTTAAAAAAGTTTAAATAGTTTAATTTTTTATAAAATTTTCTCTGTAAATTAGCTTGTCTATCTCTTTTAAATAAATAAAAATTTATTATATTCAAATTGCATTGTTACACTTATAATTATTGTAACAACTGTTTAAGTACCTAAAACAAATGCTCGTATCCAACATCAAACATATTTCCAAGCGAAGTGATATTTAGAACACAAAGGTTAAGATTCTACCGAAAGTAAAATATTCACTATAACAAAAAATAACAAAGTTACCAACTACCTTACATGTATTCGTAACTCAAGGTTAGTTACAAATGATCGTCATAAGCTGCAATTTACACAAAACAAAAGCACCAGTTATTATTATGTGTTTAACACTAACTAATATAACCAACATCTAAACGTATATGAGGCTAAGTCGTAAAATAATTTAAAGAAATCATTCGGTTTACAATTTATTTAAGTGAAAACGAAAACAAATTACCGTTTACTTACAAGGATAACTTACGTAGTACCTTAAAACATTGACCGGAAAATATAAGATATTCGTACTTAACTGTAGTAGTAAAATCTATAATGTAGAAAAAAATAATTAGACTTCGTTATCTACGGAGTGATACAAAAACCGGATCTGAGGAACTCTGCTTACGCAATTACGTGCTTGCACGGCAAACTGACTAAACTTGTGTCGAAAAATATTACTGCAGTTCCAAATATAAGAAGATCTAATTCGGATAAAAATATGAAGTAAAATAATTATAACAATTGCGAGCTTAGAACTATAAGTATAATTTACAAGGAAAAATGACAAATTTAAATTTTAAAACTGTCTTAAAACGAAACGAGAAATTCTTGTTTGAAACAGACAGACAGACGGAAATTACGAACTCCGTGATAATAAATTTTAAACGACTTAAGCCTTATGAAAAACTTGAAAAAGGAATTGTGGCTGTAATAAATAATAAATGGACAGTTATGTAAATTAAAGTCAACAAAGAAAAATACTACATAACACCTATAATTAGTGAAAAAAAATGGTGGTACAGTCTAATACAAAGTGTACTTCAGGTTACTAGTGTAAAAGAAAACTATAGAACTTGGTTAAACAAGTCGTAACTCTGCTTAGTTAAAGCTTAAATGAGACTTAACTGTTATTAGTTATTAAAAAAAATACTATTTAAGAAATATTTAAGAATATATTTATATTTAAGAAATACTTTATAAAAAGTGCAAAAAAGTTCGGTATTAAATTATTAAGGTTGAACTATGAAATTCTATTAAAGTTAAACTGAGAACAATAAAATAAATGTTTAAATTAATTCAAGTAATAACGGTTTACACTTTAAGCTTATTTTAAATGACTAGAACTAATTTAGTTATCTGATTCTGTTGGTGAAGGTCGCTGCTTCCCTCGTGGCGTCGGTCGCTGCCCTGGGGTGGTTTACGCCATAGTTTGAGAAATTACCACTGTTAATACAAAAACTAAAAAAAAAAATGGACGGAAAGCGTGAAATTAAAATTAATGCTGGTTAGGAATGGTGTTGGGAATCCGAGGCGAACCACGATCTGCTACCAATACTTGCGACCTCGTGGCGTCGCGACCGGAAGGTGGGACCTTATAGAGGAATAATCCGTGGATCCGCCACTAGGTTCCCTCTATTCCAAAACCTAACCGGCTTTGATGACTAAATAAATACTAATAATTTGGGTATAGTTTCCGAAAGGTTCCCTAACAAAATACTACTAAAATCTAGACCACCCACGCTAACTTCTCCCGGTCCACCCTGCTCGAAAGCTGCACAACGACTCCCTGTGTGCACAACCTCCGGTCACAGCCTGAAAACCTAGCAGGAACCATCCTACCAGAACCTGTCCGGAAGAATTCCGGATGGTAGGAGGCTCCTATTGTTTGAGCTAAAGGCTAAGGGTCGGCGCAGCTGGCTATAGCGTTCGCGGCAACAGACGGATAACGCGCGCCAAATTCAAAACTGAAGCGGCACTCGCCGCAACATTTTGATAGGATAAGAGTGTGAGGAGGGAATTTTCTCCCTCATATGAGGGGATTTCTCCCTCCCATAAGAGCCCATGTTACGGCTCAACGTGGACGAGGTCTACTGGTGTCGTTCCTCCATTTAATTCTTAGAAACACAAGGTTCTAATATACTTGTGAATAAATCCGGATTGAATAATTTAATCAATTATAAACTGTCAATGATTGTTGTTTTACACGTTTAATGGATTTGGGGTCTCAAATATTATCCAAGGTAAATTAATAAAGATAATAATTTAGAATAGTTTAGAAAGTCATTGCTATTATAACATACAAATATGAGATAGTTTTCAGTAGTGAATTCCTTTAAGTTGCTTAAATAAAAACATATTTTGTTTGTGTGATATTTTAAATTAAATCGTGTGGAAATTTATATTAAGGTGTAGGGTTTTTTAAATCTAAATTGCATTTTTATGTTTAATCACATTATTTATTGTTTTTCTATGACGACTGCGGCAGCCCCCTTTTGTCGTGCCTCTAGCGGATGGATACCATCAAAAAACAACTTTACTAGTATAATATGTCTGAATTTTATAGGATTGAAATGTTCCTCTTATAACGCCAGAATTTAACTTTAAATAGGGATAAAAATGTGGCGATAGTGAAGTAATTGAAGATGTGTATCAAGTGCTTATAACTGTAAGACTAAATTAAGAAATGTCGGTGTTTCAAACGTGAATTAAAGGTAAAACAGGAAAGTTTTTTCTGTTTAGTTAAAATGCGACGTAAAAATGAGCTCAAATTCGTGTCGCCACGTGTGTGGGATGACCTAAGCACTTAAAAAACTGTTTGAAAGTGCGAGGGGAAGAGTTTTTATTACTAAACCGTTGCTATCGGTAGTTAATTAAACTCAACTTCCTAAGATTTTCCATTATAACTCGTATATGACTTAAATTCTGTACTTCAGAAAAAAAAAACTAATATATTCAAGTGATACTTATTTAAATTTTCACATGATTTGGACCTAGTAATAACTTTTACAGATGCAAATATTGAATGAATTCCAAAATGCACTCTAAAAAGACAATATATTTCCACCGGATAAATTGTAAATTAACCATTATTTTATGTTTAATTAACTTGCAACTTACAGTACTTTGCTTACCTTTACAAATAAACAAAACACCTGCGTACTAGATTATAGAAATAAAATAGTACGGTTATGAGACTAAAACTATAATTCCCCCTCATTTTGATCAGTGACAAAGACAAAGAACATATGCACAACTAAACTTAATTTACTGTAATAATGAAACGTAGATTTTTATTATAATATTATCATTTAATAATTTTGATTAATTCTTGTAAAGGATAAAAGTACGGCTTGTGTACAGTAAACATCAAAGTATTATTTAAAATTTTTTCCTCGTGAAATTACTAAGTCAGCCTTTATCACCTTGCTTCAATGTGGTAATTATTTCTATAGAGTAAATACTTATTAATTAATTAGCTGCTTTAAAGGATCTTGGCTGTGTACAACCAATACCAAAATAATTAAGAAGAAGAGATAAATACGTTAATAGTGACCTATTATTTACTAGATTAGATTAGAAATTTTAAAGAATCTATATTTATAGACTAATATATAACTGTAATAATAATAACCTGTTTTTTTGCGTATAACCATTGAGAGATTTTTCAAACTATCAAAGTGAAAGACATACTGCAATGTTTCTTTCATTCAATTAATTTGAATCTGATATGTATATATATATATATATATATATATATATATATATATATATATTTATTTATAAACATTGAATTACAAAAAGTACTTGCTCTGACGGAACTCGAACACGGATCTCTCACTTGCCGGGTGAATGTGCTACCGTTACACTCCGTTTATTGAAAAAAAAAAAACAATAATTCGGCTATTGACATAATATGTATATATATATATATATATATATATATATATATATATATATATATTTATATACAATATTTATATTCACCTGAATTTTATTCGTTCTTGAAGTTTTACCCACACTTACCCCAATGTCAGTCAGCCAATGACATGGTTTAGTAAACGTGTTTTTTAATCTCATCTGTGCTTCAGAATGGTATTGACAACAACTCGGTCTCTAGACGAATTTCAAATACCTTGGGCAACGCAGCATTTTTTATTTGATTCTGGTATTTGGTTGACAAATTGTATTCCTGCCTGAAAAGCGATCGTCCTGTATCTTCTAGTTCGGTAGTTATCCCTGTTTCTAGTTTCATAACAGTAGTCTATATGTCGCTACCTCTTATAAGATTGAGAATACTTGTTTTATATTTATGAATGCTGGTCCGAGCGACTCTCTCGGGTTGTAGTTTTGATATTATTTGGATAATCCTTAAAATTCGTAAAAAAATGTTAATTTGTCTGAAATAAAAGTATTTCCATGAAAACACCGTTTTAACCTCAGAATGTTAAAGTCCCTTTACAAATTACAACATTCAGAACCTCTGTTAGCGATTACGGAAACGTTTGGAGATGAGGGAGCCTAAAATATACGTATGTCATTAGGGAATTCGGGACAGATTCCGGAGAAAGAAGGTCATATTTGGGGGATTGGGGTCGTCACAATACTGAACTTCGTGTTACTTACAGCCATCATCCCGTGTTAGTCTCACTATAACAGTTATTTTAGCTTGGAAGAAGGTCAGGCGTAATTCCAGCCTGTAACACTAAAAGTGAACAAACATGGTTTCTCCCTTATGTATAGGTTAGCTACAAAGCGTGAACCCCACTCATTCCACATTTTGTGTTATACATTTTAATACAAAAAGAGCTAGTAGCCTACGTGTCTAAAAATTATGGTATTCTTCCAAACTTTCTATCACAAATAACAAAAACTTTAAAAGAATAAATATATGAATATTTACGAATACGTATTTTATTGCGTACGTACTTATTGCGTTTGAATGTTGAAGAGGAACACATTTTCTCCTAGATTTTATGTTCAGTTAGGTAACTAATTAACATTGTAGAATATATTAACAAGTAGAGTTATCTTTAGTAGAAAAACCATAGAATAATTCATATAATACTGGAACGTCAATCTTATATACTTCTATAGGTTTTATTTTCTATAACACTATTTTAAATATTAAGCTAAATTAATCGTAAAAAAAAAATTTAAATGCGGTTTCACACTAAAATTGTTGAAACATAGCAAGAAAAAACATATATCAGTATAAATATAACCATCATATATGAGTTATTAAAAGGTCAAACGTTACGATTCGTTTCAAGAAGCTTATGAAGTTACGTAATATTAATATTGGTGAAAATTTTTCACACTGAAAATTAATAAAAAATGTGTATAGCAATATGATACAAAAAACAACATTCTAATTTTAAAATTAAAAGCACAAGTCAGGGTTAAAGCTATTAAAACTGAATTATGGTTTAGGCATAACAATTTATTATGCTTACGTATTATGTATAATCCTTAACTAATCTTGTTTTATAAAATTACACAGTGAATAAAAAACATTACAACAATTTACGTACATATTGCAACGTCCACTAGAAAGACTTAAAATAATAACAGTTTAAATGTATAGAAGCCATAGTCTTGAGACCTGCTGTACGCAGATCAAAACATGTATTGCTATATTTTCCTTTAGTAACTCACGGACATGTATTTTGAAACGTATAACCATGACAATGACAAGTTGGCAGACACTGGTAACTGGGCGTTGTTTACAAGACAGTTGAGACAACACATTTTATACTGTTTGTCACAGAGGAAGTGCCATTGAATGTTAGCAGACAGATGTCGAGTCGGTGGTGACGTCGGTAAACTAGGCGTTGTCCAAAAAGAAGTTGTGACATCACATTGTTATATAGTTTTTTCATTACTAATATCTTATCGTAATTCGAAGGAAGTGACAGTGTACATTAGCAGACAGACTTGAGTTGGAGTTGACGTTGGTAACTGTAGTTCACATGGAAGTTTTAGCATTACATTTTTATATATTTATAACGTCCAAAATCCTATTGTTTAAGTGAAGGAAGTGAAAAGTAAAGGTTTGCAGACAGGAAGTTTGGTCCGTGGTAACTAGGCGTCGTTTAAAAGTCGTGACATCACATTTTACATCGTTAACATTTTTATAAATCCAGTGGCATGAGATTGAAGATCTGGAAACTTGATTTGTGATGTATAGTCTCAAATATTCTTGTGTAATTCTATATATTCATAAAAATATACATTAGACGTATGTTATATATATATATATATATATATATATATATATATATATATAATCTGTTAATCTTATAATGATGCAGGGTAATTCCGAATGGCTAAAATTTTGTTCTTGTTTTTGCACAATTTTGAGTAGGTTTCATAATGTAAACTTATACTGCTTTTACATTGCAATGTATATAAAAATTGTTTATAGTATAACATTTAACATTATTTCTTATTCAGTCATTATAAAATAAGTAGAAATAACTTGCGTAACCATTTTGATATTATTACACCAACAATAATGAACAGTAATCTCATTATTACTATGTAATATGAATGGTCACCTGCAGGAAGGGAAATAGGTAAACCATTCTTAGATTAAAACAATATCGAAGTGTTGAAGGGATTATTTCTAAGTATATATTACACAAAATAAACAGCAACATTAAACTGATGTCTTTTTGTCAACATAGAACTTTTTTTATAAAGAATAACAAACGGTTATTACCAAATACGAGTAGAATTAATCGCATTATGGCTATCCTTATGTTACATTATTTATTATAAAAATTAGTACAATAAGAGCATAGCAAAATATAAAAGCCAAAAATATCAATATAGTAAGACATGATGATACTAACAAGAACTTAGCATAAGTATAATCTAATTATTTAATGCTAAATCAATTATTTATTTATAATACTCTTATTTTGTTTTTATGCTTATTAAAAAGCGGGCAATGGAGAAATTCTTCAAGATATTAATTTGAATATTTTGGCCTACAGTAAGATCAATATCCAAGATCCTGTGGAAGTTTAGAATTTTATCATGATGTGTGTGCTGCGCAGAGCGAGCTTCTCCCGATCCCTGACTAAGATAAGGAGGCTGTTTGGTTAAAAACGCCTTAGGAAAATTCGGTCATAGCTGCATACTCCATACCACTTCCATGAGAAGGTTATTAGCTTCACCCCGAAGCAGGCCAAGTGATCGTACCATCTAAAATGGTATACGGACCGTATGGCGGTATTCCGTAAATTCTGTAACCTGCTGTATTACAGTTCCAGAGTCACAGATCGTGTTCATTTATTAGATATTATTATATCTAATAAATGGCAACAGATTAGAAGTTCGCCACACCATGTGTCATAATAGATTTCATTTAGTTTACATTCCAAAGTTTAAATATAAAGCTAATTTTATTCTCAAGATTTCTTATGGGTAGATAGAGAGCAATACAATCACAAAAATAGAAATTGACATATTTTTGTTAAAATACAATTGTTGTTCATCAGTTCTTTCACTTTTTATATGCACATATTCAGTCTCACAAGATTTCCTAAGATTAATATATAATTTTATTTTTATTCATAATTCTACTGTAGCTATTCAATTATTTGAGAACCGCCAACAAGTCACGTATGCCTAATGAGTCTTTTGCTTATTAACATTACATAGCTTCTAATAAAGAAAGAAAATGGTTTTGTGTGATTAAATATGGATGTGTCTATCTTGTATTTTATTCAACGAACAACACACGCAGCGATTTCTCTGTTTATAGTCCGCGGTGTCGTAAACTCTCCCTTGAAATTTCTCAGTTGTTCTTGCGCCTAAAGATTACGAGATTCGGTCATTTGAATTATTTACATCTGTCAAACAGCTTTCAAAATTTATTATCATTGTCTTGAAATGCACAGCATATAGCATAAGTTTGTCAAAGAACATACAGTTTTGTGTTGGACAAAAACAAATTTATCTCTAACTAAAAAATTCTTCGTAGTGTTCTATTACGGAATGGGTCATATAATTAATTTGAATATTTCTCCAAATATATATGTAACAAAATAAATACAGAATATTGGTGTATTTAGATACATTATGATACGGAATGACCCATTTAGTATGGAAATGTTCTTTTCTAATATAGAACATTGTTACCGCTGAAATATCTTTAAACAAAATTGCAAGGTTTACAAAGATTATCAGATGTGTAACATATAGATGAATAAAAAAGCTAACAAAATATTTATACCCTACAAGTTTTTTTTACGAGACTACGTATACAAAAAAGCACGATTCCTCAATTCTGGAAAGTAATGACATTATTAATTTGCAACAGAATAATATTATTAAATAATTTATTAAAATTAGGTAAGCCACGTCATTGTTTCTAACAGGTAACGTGAGTTGTAACAATTCGATATCCAATAAGAGCTTCAATACCCCACTGTTATCCGGTAAAGGAAATGTGTAAAATAACAACCGATGTTGTTACAACGCTATGGAAATAAAGATGATTAAATGCCGGGCCAATTTCATCTACAACGGGGATGTTTTAATTGTCACTGATGCAACGTTCTACGTTTTATGTAACTTTTATAAAGTTTACTATAAAGTTACAAAAAATTTTATTTGATTTGAAATAGTCATTGAACTTCTGTGAGACTGATATATTCTAGTTGTGACAACTATTACTAATTATGTTATATGAGAATTACCGCGAGTAATGCGTGAGACTAGGTTTACTACCTAAAATATCCGCATTTCTGAAACACCTTAAATATTTTTATTAATATTTTTTGGTGGCAATATTATATTTAACAGTTATTAGAAACAGGAAGTATCATTAATAAACATCCAGATTTTTCTTACTTTTTTCTTTTAAAAATAAAACTACACCCTCTTAGTTTCAACGTAGTTATGTGGGTTTAACGTTTAATTGTATAGAAACATTGTGTGTAAATTCTAAATACAATTTTTAAATATGGAACTGTGCACGCTCATCACACAGGGAGCATCATACCTCCTCCTGGATGAGATAGACATATTGGAAAGGATTTTGGCAAAGCTGGGCCTAATGGTAGTTTACACTTGTGTAGTCTAAGTGGTGTAGGTATAATTTCACTATAAATATATAGTTATAATTATAGTGATAAATGAGTCAGAGCTTGATGCTTAGAATTCTGTATAAAAGAGGACTTTGTTTAACACAACACTGCGATGTGATTTCGTGAACTTTATTAGATCAGGCGTTTCTGGCAAGATACTCGTAGATAATTTATCACGACGACAACTCGTATTCACCCAACCTTTCATACATAGAAAACTCCTATAAAAATGTTCTGAATAAACACCTTTTATCTGTATTTATTAATAAGAGATCGTAGCTGTTGTTTTTAAATACAACTTGAAACTTCTTGTTTTTTTAATTTAATTATATTGTAATGTACAGATTAAAGAACAAATCTAAATGTTTATATATAGTACTGGGCATACTTATAATTAAATCTTAAAATGTATTATATTTAATCTCTATAGTTCTGCATTAGGTATTATTCAAACCTACTACTCAAAATAAATTAACATTAATTTCGTTTTATTGTGAATTTGAGCCCAATCTCTTGTCGGCTTCTAATTGTGAGATAAAAAACTTTTCCTGTTTTATTATTATAAACTGTTATGCATCTTAAACGTTTATTTGCTTAAAAATATATCCTTGGTTTAAAAAAGACTAGATTAAGAAGATTATGTTGTAGATGGTAGTGTAATAAATTTATAAAGCACATGCAATTTGGTTGAAAAATTACCTTTGTTTCGAATCAGCTCGTGGATCTAAAATGTAATTATTTTTATAAACTACTAAATATTTTAATCATACGTTTCAATATAAACTTATAATATGAAACTACCTTACATTTTGTATTGTCGCTTAACTTTAATATACGGTAATAGTGGCGTAATGAGTTCTAAGATTGTTACATTAAATCAATATTTGATTTATATTGCTTAAAATTCACAAATATTTAGGGTAAATACACTTTATAACATTTCAAAAGCAGTAGTATTAGAACATATCCAAAGAATGATCCAGAATGAATATTTAAAATGAGAAGAACGTCAGCACAGATGGGCTGGATTGTTAATGGAAACAAAAACAATGACAGTAGACACAGTGCACTGCTTTAGAAAAAAGGACAAAGACATTACTTTTAATGCTTATAATGTATTTTCAAAAAATATAAATAACTACATCAGTTAAACATGTAATGTATTAGAGATCCAATTTGAATTCAATGTAACTACTCCTATTAAAATCATGTTCTTATTATTTAGTTATGCTGACACTTTTTCATAAAGGAAGTATTCAATCAGGCTTTGAGGTGAACTAATGGGGTTATGTATCTGGAATATTTTTATACGTTTATGTTATAAAATATAAACTACAAAAAGGTAGTATACAAAATTCTATACGCTTGGTTGCTCAGCGCTTTTAACCACACCTCAGCTCCGCACACAAGAACAGACTGAATTGCAGTCATCAGAAGTCTTCTACTGCTGAATTTAGGGGCGCCGACATTGGTCATCAGCGAATTAAGGGATTGGATCCCTTTAGCGGCCTTGTTCGTTCCCTTCAGGTCAGCTTCCAGTCGACCTTTACCCTGATGTACTTGGCAGTAAGAGTGTTCCTGACCGTTACCATACCCAGGGGGAACGGTACGACAGTTTCTATCCTGTCCTAGTTGAGTATTTACTATATATTCATTTATAATTACTTTTGATATATTGGCTAGTAATGAATTAAATATAAACATAACATTAGTATGAAACATAATGCAAAAAAATTACAAGAGTAAATTAGAATATTATGGACAAATCATATTCATCAGAATAAAATAATAATTTTCACATCCATTATTTATAATTGTTTAACATAAATGTTGTTATTAATTTATTTTTTCTTCAGTTTACTTATGCTATTATGTAGTAGTAAATTACTGTAAATCGTAAGAAATATCATATACAACATTTGCAAATGAGAATAAAAATATCAAACAAAGGGGGTTAATGTTATTTTAAAAACTAAACATAACATTAGTATGAAACATAATGCAAAAAAATTACAAGAGTAAATTAGAATATTATGGACAAATCATATTCATCAGAATAAAATAATAATTTTCACATCCATTATTTATAATTGTTTAACATAAATGTTGTTATTAATTTATTTTTTCTTCAGTTTACTTATGCTATTATGTAGTAGTAAATTACTGTAAATCGTAAGAAATATCATATACAACATTTGCAAATGAGAATAAAAATATCAAACAAAGGGGGTTAATGTTATTTTAAAACTTATTTTTTGACATTTTTATACAAAACTGACTTTTTAAAATAATTCAAACAGGTATATTTTAATTTGTGTTCCTACAATTTTGAATGAGCTTAACGTAAATTATAGTTAAATATATAATTTTTATATAATCTTTTTAAGCTTGCACTACAACGAAACATCTGGTTCAGTTTGAAATATAATATTATAAGTAAAATAATGTTATATATCGAGAGCAGCTTTCTACGCGAATAGGTGTGAGAGGTGCTTGAGATTTCTGAATTCATGTATTGTAAAATAGAACTTAAAATAAAGGCGAATAAATACAAAACATATTATTAGGCTAATGCCCATGTACATGGAAATGTTTGAAAATATATGTGTAAATATTTATATATCTAAAAACATTAACATATCTACACTTATATAAGTTTTAATTCGTTTTAACTTTAAATTGTGGATGAGACTTGATCATCTCTTGTCTATTTGTCAATAAGTTTACTATCCTGGGATTTCCTCACATAGACAATATTGCTTTATATGGGTGTCATAAACTAAAAATAATTTCTTATCCTAACGTAACTATAAAATTCTATCTCACCAAAAAGGAATAATAATTATGAAGTGAAAAAGAGACATTAGTTTTTCCCTTGCATAAAGACTCTGTGATGTTGATTTGGTCATGTGAGTTTTAAAGAAGTAAAAATAAAAAAAAAATGATAGAAAAGATTACTAATAATGTAGCATTATTACTAACAAAAGTTAAGAAAACAACTCAGTCTTATTAACAAGGTACAATGAAATGTAGCAAGACAATGGCCGATGGCTGAGAAAAGTTTTTCCCGCACTTGTTAGCAAGCGGGCGTGACAGGAATCTGTGATGGCTAAATCATAAATATTGGCTCTTGCCTAACGGACTGTTGCGTTCATGACATCTTATACTACGTGAATAACTGCACTTAGACCTATTTTGCTTTTATTTACTGTCACTTACATACTTATGTGTTCAATATAATGAAACTATTCGAATATTATATGATTGAATAATTCCCTGTTATATGTAATTACACCAGGCAAGTGAGACTCATAAACTTAAATATTTGTGTTTGTGTTTAAATTATTTTGTAAGTACAACAAATATAATTAAGTGTTAAAATAAATTAAAAACACATGATTGCACAAGCAATTGCAATGTGGGTACAGGGGATACGGTATGTGGGTAACCAGACCGGAATAATATTTGTGCTAGCATCATCTTATGTGGTAGCATTTAATATCGATCTTGGGTTAGTAGCTTACTGTCAGTGATGAATACACAAACCGCAAGCCAGTGCATCGGTCACGATGTGTGGGTAACCATACCGGGACAAAAGTTATACTAACATATCTCTGGCAGCATATGTATCCGTATCAGGCTTATTGACAGTCTCTATTTTTTAAACGTATGTTCGTCCCTTTTTACAAAAATATTTCTTTCTTACTTTCCTAGGCATAGCCTGCTAATCAAATAAACTAACTAACTTTAATATTCGGTTAGTAGAATTAACATTTTGGTAACTATTTATACATTTTCTTTAATTTGTTTAGTGGTAATATCACTTTAGGTAGACAATAATCTAATACGACATTAATTTACATTAGGTATTCCTTTTATATTATTTATTTAACGGTACATATACACGTATTGGTCTAGAATCCATTGCGACACGCTCTTCGCATAATTTACAATACAACTTAAGTGTGATAAAGATATTATAAAATAGACTACATATGTTAAAAGGCGAAACATTTATTAATTATTCTAACATTTGTATGTTAGAACATAATTTTGATTTAGAATTTCGCTAAAGATATATAATACACTAATTAAATTACGATAAGAAGACTTGCTGTCAGCTAAGGTATAATTTTATACAATTAGTAGAGATATTTAGAGAACGCTAAATTAGATGCGTAGTCAAAATTCCTTACTAATTGTGTATTTGGAGTCTCCTAAGGATCTTTCCAACCTGAACGGCTTCAAAAAAAAACTATCCACAACACCAAAATTGCCTAAATAATATAGTTTTTCATCTTTTCATAGACTAAATAAAACTTTATATATTTTTCACAGGGAAGGATCGAATTCATCAAACCTAATAAATACAACAAAATTAAAAGAGCTATTGTAAAGCGGATGAGAGTTATAATACACTTATTCCAATCAGAAAACAAAGATTTTATTATACGATTACTAATAAGATACGTGTAGTAAAAAGGTAAGTTTCTCACTGCAAACACTTTAGTGAAAGTAAAAGTTTTCTATGGTAGTGTGACTAATTGCTGAAATTCCTGGGCTGACAGCAAGAAATGCGCCTATTCAGCCTTGATGTCTGGAGTTATCTGTTCGGTGTGCAGATAAATAACTGTTTTGTCTCAGTACACAAATGTTAGTCCGAAAATAAAATGTGTAAGATAGTATGACCAATTACTCCAAGTCCTGTGGTGACATTAATAAAAGGACAATATTCTCTATTTCTGTTAAAAGTATAAGGTTAAATAATTTTGTTGAGTAGTAGAGAGTGGTTGATAGCGCTAATTCCTTTCATTAATTTCATTTCTACGGTAGTGTGATCGATTGCACCAAGTCCTGGTTAGACAGTAAAAAATGCGCCTATTGGAGTTCCAAACATGAAGGCTGAACATATAACTATGTGTTTGTTTGTGGATAAATAACTGCTAGAGTCACTGCAAGCATATTAGAAACATTTTCATTTGTAAAAATACATCTTCCAAAAAAGTATCATGCATACTATATTAGACTAAAACGTTGTCTGATGCCTTGATTTCCATCGACAAAAGTCAAATTCACGTCTAGAACTGAAAATTTAAATCAGACCAATTGTATTATAATTTTAAATTAGTTATTCCTATTTTACATACTGGTAAGAGCAAGTAAGGACGTGCAATTGTGCACTTCACGTAATTGTCGTTGCAGGATTACGAAAACCTCATTCAGTACGAAAGGACTCACAAAAATAAAAACTTATATTATTGGAGAGTTTGTTTGGATTAAAATATAACAAATGATTGTTTAAAATCGATGGCTATATTAAATTATTCAAAGATTCATTTGGATTCTACCACTTACTTTAAACATTCATTACAAGATTAGGATAAGCCAACTGTTTAAAAGAGGTTTTAAATTAACCATTATGGGATATGGTTAGGTAACTAAATATTTAATAAGCTGTAGAATAGCTTATTATAGGTTAACTCCAAAACTCATATGTAGTCTAGGGAACACATGTTTAGTGTTGAATACCACTGTAAAGATGAAAGTTCAGAGAATAATAATCTTCCAAAAAGTAGAATGTAGTAAACCAATTATTTTTGCGATTGTAAAAATATTGATTAAAAGAAATTACGTGACATTTAAAATTTCTAGTAAATATAACTCTTATTTCATGATACTGTTTGACTACATAATATTATTCTACTGGTTTATTTAAAAAAACCGTTAAAGTTACTTTTGTATAAAGTCTTATATTTAACTAAGCGATGATGAAATGAAATTAAAAACGTATTTATTATTGAGAGGAAGTTGGGATTTAAAAGCTTTATTTGCCCTTATGCTTTAAACACAAATATAGAACATAAATATAACCACTTGTACCGAAATTTGATCTCACATTTTAAAATAAAATTGTATATAATAATAAAATAGTGGATCAAATAGAATTACCAACTAAATATTTTTAAATTATCTATATAACTAAACTCACAAAATTCTCTCTTACTATAAATAGTCAACCAATAACTATGATATACAAATCAGCTTTTTTTCATTCACTATATTTTACACAAGGATTTATATATCATACATTTAAAAAATATATTATTTACAAATTATCCTAACACAGATGAACTAGCAAAATGCTCATGACTTCATGTGCTCTAAATTATTGCTTTGATAGACAGTGAATTTACTGAATATACAATTTTTACATCATATAATAATTTTAAAAATTATTTCAAATAATACTCATCCAGCCATTAAAGGTTGGCAGAACGATACATGATGTAAAACATCCCTGCCACGAGCCTAGGAACATGCAAACCACTATAACCAGGACTACAATCTCATTTACAAGATTAGTAATTTGATTGAGTTTCCTGATCAACAAATATTGGACTTTCGATTTACCACACTAGAAGAGATTAAAATCAATTTTATCGTATACCAAATACTCGGTTATCTGCGACATGGTATCACAGCATCTAAAATTGAACTGTGTGAACCATCGATATGTGAGACCTAAGCAACGTAAAGGCAATTAAAACTAGGGCAACCAACTTATTTGTATTAATAGTATTACAGTTAGGTTTTCCGATCTACACCTATTGCGCTTTCCATACACCATACTCGAAATGGAAAAAAAAAACTATTTTAAAATGCTGAAGCATGCCATTTCTAGTTTGAAATTTTTCAAGTAAATTGAGCAGCTAAATAAATAAATAAATATAAATAATTTAACTTGTCTTCTAGTAGTATTAAACAAATAAGATTAATATATTTACTGGAATTTCTCATTATAATTTCGGCATAAAACATGTAATTCTAAGACAGATTATGTGTTATGGTGTAATTTATGATCAATTAAATCTGGGGCCAATTAAACTGTCGTGAGATGACGCCATTGCAGCTAATTCAAGTGATATAAAATCCATTTTTTACATTTTAAACCTACATCTGACTTTCAATCCAGACAAAAATAATTTTATATTATTGCATTTTTGGAACCGTTTATTGTAGGAAAAACCCTTTACACTTTTTGACATTACGAAATTGTATAGGATTCTTAAATGATTCTGTTTTTCTAAGGGAATTTATATAGCAGATTCTCTTATATAACGACTCTGAACGAAAATTGAATTGATTCTGATTTAAATATTTTATTGCACTAATTGAATAATATTAGTTATATTATTTGTTTGGAGGTCAGAAAAAGCAATAACTATAACCATTGTTCTTATATTCTTTTTAGATATTATATAATATTTCCAAATGATATTTGACTAAACACACTGATTGAATAACAATACTTTGCCCTTTGACAAAATTATTATTACAATAAATTTTCTACTAATCCTAATCCGATCAGACATACAAAGTCTTTACCGCCAGAGAGAACACTGTGCACTCTTCCACATGTAGGTTACTTTAGTATTAATTTGGTAGCATGAAAAACATTGTGTGTTTGAACAGTGGCACTAGTTTTAATTTTAATACAGGTAAATCCTCGTATAGTTGTATTGTTGTCACTGCTCTATATAACAATATTGTATACAAGATCCGAAGAGCATGCCCGAACCTTCCAGCAGTGTCAACACAGCAGGGAGCACGAAACCCGAAGACGATGGACTGCGCGACTCATCGAGCAGGTTCAACCATGGGTCGAAAGGCGGCATGGCGAGGTGGACTACTACCTCACGCAGTTCCTGACAGGTCACGGCTATTTCAAGTCGTACCTGAACCGGAAGGGCAAGACCGCTTCACCGGACTGCATCTACTGCCCGGTCGTTCCCGACGACGCGGAACACACCTTCTTCCGCTGTCCGCTTTGGGAAAGGCCCCGCCTGGAGGCCACAAGAAAACTCTGTGTTTTTTCGGTAGATACGGTCGGCGAAAAGATTATGGAGGATGAGGGGAACTGGGATTGTTTGTCACAATCCTCCTGGAAAAGAAACCCGATCTGGACCGCAAAGTTGCCCAGATCCCTTGACCGAGCGGCTGGATAAGGAGCGAGCCCCACGGGCTTAAGCCAAATTTATTCCTAGCCTGAAGTAATGTGATAAACAATCCCAGGTTAGAATCCTAAAGAGTAGAGGAGGTTTTTTAGTGGGTAAACCCGTTTTTAGGGGAGTCCCACACTACAGGCTGGCCACCTGCGTGCGTAATTACATTTTTCCTGCCTCTATCTAAAAAAAAAAAAAAAAACAAAAAATAACTTGTGTACACGAGGGTGTAATATATGTGTGAATAAATCCGCACTGAATCATTTAATAAATTATATACGCACAATGATTGTTCTTTTGAAAGATTAACGAATCTGAGGTCACAAATAATATCCTATGAAAATAAATAAAGGTAATATTGTTGTTAAAAAATGTCATTGCCATATTAACCTTAAAGTTTTGGATATTTTTCTATAGTTTTTCAGTTGTGAATTTAATTAAGTGACTTTAATAAAAAAAACTTTTGGTTTGCGTGATATTTTTAATTAAATCGTGTGGACATTTTTCATAAGTGGTAGGGATTTAGGCTTCATACACATACATATAACTCTCAAACATTATTAATTACTGTATTTGTGTTTAATAAAGTAAAGTTCTTTTTTAAATCTACTTTGCATTTTTATGTTTGTTCACATTACTTATTGTTTTTCTATGACGACTGCGGCAGCCCCTTTCGTCGTGCCTCTAGCGGATAGAGACCATCTAAAAACAATCTTACTAGTATACTGTGTCTAAATTCTACTGGATTTCAATTCTCCTTTTAAAACCCCCGAATTAAATTTTAAATAGGGATATAATGTGGCAATAGTATATTAATTGAAAATATGAATTAAGGGCTTATGGTTTTAAGACTAAATTAAGAAATATCGATGTTTCAAGTGTGAATTAAAGGTAAAACTATAAATTTCATTTTATATTTAGTTAAAATACGATGTAAAAATTAGCTCAACTCCTCGTCGCCAAGTGTGTGAGATGATTTAGTCACGTATCAACTCTTTGAAGGTGCAAGGGGAAGAGTTTTTGTAACGATATCTTTGCTAGCATTAGTTAAGCTAACTCACTTTCCTAGGATTTCCCAATAGTAGCTCACATATGATCTAAATTTATTAGTTCAGAAGAATCTATTCCATTTAAGTTTGTATTTATTTAAACTGTCACATGTTTTGGACCTAGTAATAAAATTTATAAATGGAAATATTGATTAAATTTCCATATGCACTCTAAAAAGATAATATATTTCCACCGTATATATTGTAAATTACCTATAATTTTATTTAAAATTGACATTCAACCTACAGTATTTTGCTTACATTTAATACCTAACAATAAAGCTGTGCACTAGATTACATAAATAAAATAGTGTGGTTATGAAACTTCAACTACAGTTCCCCCTCATTTTGATCAGAGACAAATACAAAGAAAAGATGTACAACTAAACTTAATTTACTGTAATAATCAATCGCTCATTTTCAATATCATATTATTAGACGATAATATTTATTAATTATAAAGGATAAAGGTACAGATTGTGTACATTAAGCATCAAAGTATTATTTACAAATTTATACTCGTGAAAGGACTAAGCCAGCCTTTATCACCTTGCTACAATATGGTAATTATTTCGATAAAGTCATTACTTATTAATTAATTAGCTGCTTCAACAAAGCTAGGCTGTGTAAAACCAATAACAGAAGAAATAAGAAGAAAAGATAAATGCGTTAATAGTGACCCATTATTGAGTAGTTTCTATAATAAATTTTATAGATTCTATATAATAATAATAACCTGTTTTGTTGCGGACAACCATTGAAAGGTTTCTGAATCCATCAAAATGAATGACACATACTGCAATGTTTCTTTTATTCAATAATTTAGAATCTCAGATATATATATATATATATATATATATATATATATATATATATATATATATATATATATAATATATATATATATATAATATATCTGAGATTCTCGGTATTTAGATGAGTTTCAAATGCCTTGGGCAACGCAGCATTTTCTATTGATTTTGGCAGTTGGTAGAAAAATTGAATTCCTGCCTGAGAAGCTGTCTTTCTGAGTCTTCTAGTTCGGTAGTTATCCCTGTCTCTAGTTTCATAAAGGTGTATGTGCTACCTCGTATAGGATTGAGAATACTAGTTTTAGATTTATGAATACTGGTCCGAGCGACTCTTTCATGTTGCAGTTTTATATTATTTGGGTAATTGTCTTAACGCAGTACATACATGCCTAAGTACAAGCCATCTAAAAAAAACGCAATATCATTTTTCATATTTATTCTTTGTATGGACCTGAAGTAAAAATTTGTGACTATAGATAATATTTTATGTAGTATGCAACAAGCTTTAAATAAAAACTGTTATTAATAAAATAAAATATTTCTAAGTTACGTTTTATTTTTTAACAATGGTTTTAAACTAGTCAAAATGTGTTTAAAGTTACTCATAATCTTCAAGCTGACAATTTACAATGTTTGAATCATTACCTTATGCGAATTAGTAATATTAGGATATTCTTTCATTTATTAGTTCCCTGAAATTTCTAATACATATTTTATTTAATTTTAATATAAAAAGCATTATGCTGATTTTGTAAACAACGTTTTGTCATTAAAATGCCTATTTTAATGTCTGAATATTAAAATTGATTACAAATCATCATATTATATTTGTGAGTTAAATTATTATCGAAACAAAATGTTCATTTTAATCATGGAAGGATCAAAGTTCATCAAAATACATTGTATTTGTGTTTATAACTAAAGTCATGTCATTAAAATATTCTTATTTTAACCTCAGAATATTTAAAGCGCTTTAAAATGTATTATATTGTGTCTGTAAGTAAAGATTTTTAATAAAAAAATTATACTTGCATACAAAGTTATATACGTTTTATGTTTAATTCATAAGTTTTATATTTTATAACAAATAGTGTATTTTGTTAGTCAGTAAAGTCTTATCATTACAAAAATGTCCATGTTGTCCTCAGAGTCCTTAAAATTCATTACAGAATATTTTAATGTGTCTGAAAGAAAATTATTTCCGTGAAAACACCGTTTTAACCTCATAATGTTAAAGTTTCTTACAAAATACAACGTTGAGAACGATTACGGAAACGTTTGAAGATGAGGGAGCTCTTACTATACATATCTTTTAGGGACTTCGAGACGGATTCCGGAGAAAGAAGGTCATTTTTGGGGAATTGGGGTCGTCACAATACGGAACTTCGTGTTACGTACCGCCATCATCACGTGTTAGTGTCACTATATCAATCATTTTAGCTTGGTAGAAAGTCAGGCGTAATTCTAGCCTATAACACTGAAAGTGAACAAATATGATCCCCCTCCCCACACACACACACACTGCGTGAACCCCACTAATTCCACTTTTTGTGTTATAAATTTTGTTACATTAGAAGCTGGTAAGTATCTAAAATTATGTTATTCTTCCAAAAATTATATCATCAATAACAAAACTTTAAAAGAAGTAGTACATATATTTACGTACATAGTGCGTTTGAATGTTGAAAGAGGATCACGTTTTCCCACAGATTTTATTTTCAGTTGGATAAATAATTAATGTTGTGGAATATATTAAGAAATAATGTTTTGTTTAGTAGAAAAAACACGTTTTTACACTAAAAATGAATAAAACTTTTTTATAGCAATATGGTACAAAACCAACAATCTAATTCGAAAATTAAAAGCACAAATCGGGGGTAAAACTTATAAAACGGAATTATAGATTAGGCAGTGATTTGTGATTTTGTTTCTCAAATATATTTGTGTAATTTTTAATCCTTAAAGAAAGATACATTGGACGTAGATTAGCACTATTCTTTAACTAGTATCAATATTCGCGTTGCTATATAATTCTGTGTGTGTGTGTGTGTGTGTGTGTGTGTGTGTGTGTGTGTGTGTGTGTGTGTGTGTGTGTGTGTGTGTGTGTGTGTATTAATATTTTTTATATTCAATACACTCTAAAAATTTACGTACATATTGCAACGTCTACTAAAAAAGATCTAAAATAATTACTATTTAAGTGTATAAATGCCATAGTTTTGAGGCGAGCTGTCGGCAGATCAAAACATATATTAATATATTTTCCTTTACAGACGAACATGTACTGTGAAAAGTATGGCCATGACAATGAAAAGTTGTCAGACATTAGTAACTGGCGTTGTTCACAAGTCAGTTGAAACACTAAATTTTGTATTGTTTGTCACGTCCAAAAATCCATCGTATAAGCAGGGGACGTGACATTGAATGTTAGCAGACAGACGTTGAGTCGGTGGTGAAGTTGGTAACTAGGCGTTGTTCACAAGACAGTTGAAACACCAAATTTTGTATTGTTTGTCACGTCCAAAAATCCGTCGGATAAGCAGGGGACGTGACATTGAATGTTAGCAGACAGACGTTGAGTCGGTGGTGAAGTTGGTAACTAGGCGTTGTTCACAAGACAGATGAAACACAAAATTTTGTATTGTTTGTCACGTCCAAAAATCCATCGTATAAGCAGGGGACGTGACATTGAATGTTAGCAGACAGACGTTGAGTCGGTGGTGAAATTGGTAACTAGGCGTTGTTCATAAAGACACATTTTTATATAGTTTGTCACATATTATCGTTGATTTAAAGGAAGCAGATACAAGTTGAGGTGGTGGTGAAGTTGGTAACTAGGAGTTGTTTACATGGAAGTTTTAGCACTACGTTTTTATATATTTTATAACGTCCAACATCCCATCGTTTAAGTGAAGAAAGTGGCATTGGACGTTTGTAGACAAAACGTTGAGTGCATGGTAACTGAGCGTTGTTTACTTATCGTGACATCATATTTTACATTGTTTAAATTTTTATAAGTCCAATGGCATTTGTTATCCCATCTTGGACGGGATTAGACTAAAGATCAGCAATTTAATTTGCAATTTTGTGTCTCAAATGTTTTTTGTAAAGCAAAATTTTCCAAATATAAATTGCACGTAGATTAACAAATTCTTTTATCTAGTATTAATATACTTGTTGATATGTAATATTTTGTATATTTATGAATGTTTTATATATATAATTTGTAAATTTTAAAATGAAGCATGCTACACTCAGATAATTATGAATTGCTAATTATCGTTCTTCTACGAGTATTTGCCCTATGAAGTATATTGTGTGCGTAATTGAACTAACTATATGCAATTGTCTATACCGTTGAAATAGTATCAAGTTTCATAACTTAGGTTTATACTGTTTTTAAAGAGCTAGATATATATAAAACAATAGTTTTAAAGTATAACGGTTAATATTCCTTCTCATTCAGTGCAGATTATACTTAAAACAAAAATATACAGTTATATAAATACAATTTTTATAGTCTTACCAGTAATAAATCTTCATTAAAGGTTAGTTAATAATTACTAATACTCTATTTATTACAAAACATCTCGATGCAATAACTACGTAACAATATATGGATATTTCTGTTTTGAAGAGAACAAATAAAGTATCAGCATCATGAAAAGTAAATATGTGTACGCATAACAATTACTAGCGTTGGATAATACTTGTACATTTAAATCCTTCTTGTAATACATTCTTTAATTTTACTAATCGTTATACGTACATTGAAAAAATATATAAGGCATTTATAAATATTATTATTCTCCAATTCTGAGGCTTATATTGTATATATCTAGTCTCGTAATATTTACTAAGAGTAATTTATAATTTAATTTTTATTCTAAATTTTACCACATATTTAATTATCTGAGATTTAGCAACGAGTCACTTATATTTTGTATGAATATTTAAATGTCATAGCTTCTAAAAAAGGAAGAAAAGAGTTTCGTATGAATAAATATTAATCTGGTTATCTTCTATTTTATTCAACGAAAAACACACGCAGCGATTTCTCTGTTTATAGACCGCGGTGTCGTAAACTCTCCCTTGAGTTTTCACAGTTGTTCTTGCATTTAACATTTATGAGGTTCGGTCATGTGAACTATTTATACCTGGCAAACAGCTTTCAAAATTTATTATCATTGTCTTGAAATACACAGGATATGGCATAAGATTGTAAAAAACATTACATTTTTGTGTTGGACATAAAAATATTACTAACTGAAAATTTCCTTCTATTCGATCGGAATGGGTAGTATAATTATAATTTATATTTCCAAAAAAGTATAAGTAAAATAGGAAATATAGAATATTGTTGTATTTAGATACATAATGATCCATTCAGAATTGAAATGATCTTTTCCAATATAGAACATTGATAACGCTGAAATATCTTTAAACTAAATGACAAGGTTTTCAAAGATTATCAGATGTGTAACATATAGGCGAATAAAAAAGCTAACACAATATTTATACCCTACAAGTTTTTTTACGAGACGTCGTATACATTGCATTTTTAAGTACGATTCCTCAATGTGAAATTAAATTACTTTATTAATTTCCAACATAATAATGTTATTAAATAATTTATTAAAACTAGATAAGCTACGTTTTTGTTCGCAACAGGTAACGTGAGTTGTAACAACTCGATATCCAATAAGAGCTTTATACCCCACTGTTATCCGGTAAAGGAAATGTGTACAATACAACGGAAGTTGTTACAAAGCTATGGAATCAAAGATGATTCTATGTCGGTCCAATTTAATCCACAACTGGGATGTTTTAATTGTCACTTATGTAACGTTCTACGTTTTATGTAACAGTTGTAAACATTTACTATACAGTTACAAAATATTTTATTTTATTTATAGTTATTGAACTTCTGTGAGACTGATATATTCTAGTTGTGAGCATAATTAATAATTATGGTACAAGACAACTACCGCGAGTAAGGCGTAAGACTACATTTACTACCTAAAATGTTCGCATTTTTGAAATTAAATACCTTAAATATTTTTATTAACATTTTTTTGGTAGCAATATTATATTTAACAGTTATTAGATACTGGAAGTATAATTAACAAAAAAACCAGCTTTTTCTGACTTTTTTCTTTTAAAAATATAACTATACTCTTTGAGTTTCAACGTAGTTATGTGGGGTTAACGTTTAATTGTATAGAAACATAATGCATAAATTCGAAATACAATATTTACATATGGATCTGTGCATGCTCATCACACCGGGAGCATCATACCTCCTCCTGCATGAGATAGACATATTGGAAAGGATTTTGGCAAAGCTGGGCCTAATGGTAGTTTACACTGTGTAGTCTAAGTGGTATAGGTATAGTTTCGCTATAAATATATAGTTATAATTATAGTGATAAATGAGTCGGAGCTTGATACTTGATGCTACAGAATTCTGTATAAAAGAGGACTTTGCTTAACACAACAATGCGATGTGCTTTCATGAACTTTATTAGATCAGGCGTTTCTGGGAAGATACTTGTAGATAATTTGTCACGACGACAACTGGTATTCACCAAACCTTTCATACATAGAAAACTCCTATAAAAATGTTCTGAATAAACACTTTTTATCTGTATTTATTAAAATGAGATGAAACCTGTTGTTTCTAAATTCTCCTTGATAATTCTTAGTTTTCAATTTAATTATATTGTAATGTACTGATTAAATAACAAATCAAAATGTTGAAATAGAGTACTGTGCATCCTTATAATTAAATCTCGTTTAATGTTCTTAAACCATATCTCTCATAAAATATATGTTTTATAACTTCTTAATTAAATCAATATTATGTATTTATGTACTGTCTTGCATTTTTAATTTTACTATAAAATAGATTGCTTGACCTAATAATATAATTATGTCTGTATTTCGAATTGTTTGTATTTATATTTCACGCAAAATACTGTCAGATTACTTATAGTTTTATTTTAATTTAGTAAATTTCTTAAAACTCACAAATAGAAAAAATTTAAAGATATCTTTTGTTTCAAACTTGAGGAATACCACGGTATAAATCTCAATACTAACTGCTTCTTATTATTTTCAATATATAATACTTACGTTGTAATTTTTTTGACTATTCCTCAATAGGAAATAAAGTAATACTGTACGCCTATATTAATACTTTTATTAAAATACACCTACTATTACTGTTACTAAATACTAGAATTACAGGGATTTTCAATCGATATATGCTATAATGTGAAGGTACTTAGTTTCGTGAAAGCTTTGACAAATCTATGGTCGAATACACCGTGTGTTTATAACAAACTCTTAGAGATAAAATTGATATAGACAAGATAACTGTTTGAGTTGAATCAAACTTTGTTAATTGAATATGCTTACCATCTTCTTATATATATTTTTCTAAAACGCAAATTCAACTTGCATCCAAAAAGTGCAGGTAAAATTTTTATAGTTCATACAAGTTTTACGCCAACACTAACTAAAAAGGCCTCTTAAATTAAGTATTCCTTAAAATTGTAAAACAATTTACCCAAAAGAGACATGTACCTTTACATGTGTGCTGTACGGAGGAAAAGGTTTTTCGGCGCTAAATCGAATTTAATCGTAACTCGCTTTTCCCACTTTTATAAAACATGATTGCGGACCTTAAGCAACCTTATTATTAAAACTAGTTCTAATAATGAAAACTACAACTATTTTTCCTACGGTACAAATAGTACTGTGAACTTTAAACTTGAATATAATTATCTGCATAAACTAAATGACTGCAGGAATAAATTATTGAATCGTTTAAAAGGTTTAAAACGGACCAAAGTTAATTATACAACTAGCCTATATTTAATTAGTTTCACAGTCCAATTCAGATTATATTAATGGAAACCAATAAATTAATTATTAATTAATAGATAGTAAACTAACCACAATAGATTTACGATGTTGTGTTTGTAGTGCTTGGACGAAATCTCCGTGAGCGCCTTATAGTGTTTAGTTTTTATGGAGTAATAAAAATTTATTATTTAGTGTGCGCCTAAATGTGTGACCTGTGATGGCTTCTTTTTAAGTTTTACAATATATTTTATTTGAATTTTATGAAATGGATAATGAAGACGAGAGACTTGTCAGTACAGTACCCGTGTGCTAGGGAACATTTTAGTACTGTTTATGGAGTGAACATTGTCGTTATAAGAACTAGAAGTAAAATGTTTTTAAACATTGTGTAACGTTTAAAAAAATGTTTAGTAAAGAATAAATTTGGATTTTAGAGTAATAATTGATATTACAATTGTATAATAGTATCTCAAGAATTGAAGTAAGTTGTTTTTGTAAGAAGTTAAAAACTAAGTTAATTTCCATATATTATTACAGTAGGTTAAACATTTTTACAATTAATTGCATTATTCCTTAAAATAAATCATGTTCTTGTCATACAATAACATTTTTTTTTAATTTCGAATTTCTTATTTGAAAAATTATTGACATAAGAGAGTAATTTTTATTTAATTTCTAAAACTGAATGTATTACATTTTAATTAAATCAGTATGAATATTTAAAGAAATAAAAACAGTTTAAGCGACTATGATATGCATTATTCGCTAACCTGGAGGAGACCACCGTGAGCGCCTGATGGCGTTTCTAATTTTAAGCGCCTGATGGAGGGTCAATTATTGCGTGTTGAAATTTGGTTGCTATGTTAAATGCCAAAATGGAAAGTTTCTAGGTACAATAACGGACAACCAATAATATACATACATACTTTTTTAGGGGAAAGGTTTATGAAGTGGTAAGTCCCTTAAACACATTTTTTAAAATATCTTATTACAGTTCGTAGCATCAAAACTAACCTAGTCAAGGAAAGATCTTAGCAAAGTTTATTCTTAAAAATAGTTGAAATTTATGTTTTCACCATCTCCCTCACCACTAGAAAAATCTTTGCCATTTTAAAATTCAATTGATTTGTCCTCTTAAAACACGTTATATTTGTTCGACCGGTTTAAAATACTTGAGCTGGAAGTAAGAAAATACATTTCGTAATTTGCCAAAAGTAGCCTTTTATTAAAAATAACTTTATAACACTATTAATGGATACGCGTAATTTTCTAAATTAAAAAATTTTAGATTTGTCTTAATACAAAACTATGGATTTTTTAAGATACAAATTTAGTAAGATATGGTTATTTAAATTTGCTTTAGTAAAAAAATAATTAATGTATTAGCAGCCATACTACGAGGTGTATTTCGAAATTGTTCGTACTCTTTTGTTTCAAGTTGACCAAAATATAAATATAATTAGAAATACATTAAAGAAAACTAAAATCATAGTTTTTATTAGGGTTTTAATGTAATCACGTGTATACTTTTATGTAATAACTTTATGTGTTATTTAGGTACAAAGGTTTAGTAAATTTTGTAGAAATCACGAGAGCATCAAAGAGTTTGAAACGTGCTTATATTCCCTTGTTCTTAAACGTGTATATAAGTTTGTGCCATATTATTTACTGATATGCCTGCCGATATGTGGTCTGTAAAAGCTTAATTTATTCTTTGAATCTGAATAAATCAATGGTCTTGCTCTGAAACTCACTCACTCATCCTGCCGATTACAGTTGCTTAATACATTATACTGGAGACAGTGAAGCCCTTGTTATAAAAATTACTTGGTGTTTTCTGAGAAGCCAGCTAATAACTGAGGCAGAAGAAGCAGCAGCTTACATTGTTCACCTAAATTAAGGAGATTTGGCCATCGATCTAAAACGTACTCAGTATTTCCTGCAAGCCAACCGTTACATGTTCCAGGAAAAGCAGCTTAAATTGTTCATCGATTGAGGAGAGATCAAGACCCTTATTCGGAAATGTATTTTTTGGACAGTTGTTATCAGTCCGCCAAGCAGAATGGATCTTCAGCGTTACCCCTAGTGCCGGTCATATCCTTCTCAGGATTCCAAGTGCAGTGCCATCCGTAAATATAGATATAGTTGAAACTGTATTTAAGTTACTTAAATTTACAGTTACTTAATTTAAACTATCATGACTAAAAAGAGCGAAAAGTGCGCTGTTAGCATTGAAGCTAGTAACATTGTTATTAAGTGCATCGTTTACGCATTGCTGTTCCACTGTATATATTTTTACCTCTCAAAAGAAAACCAGTTTTCCTAACTAAACCGTGTTTTATTTTCTTTCATTTTATATTATAATTGTTATTATAAAATCCCATGGAAATTTTTGTTAACGATATTACTTATGTCAAGTTATTATGGCGGAAATCAACTGAAGCCTGCGCACAGTCTGTATGCGCATGCAGGCTTTATAGGAATAATAAGGATATTATCTATATAATTTATTTCTTAGCTAGATAACGTGGACAATTGTAATGTTCATAATAATTCTGTATAGTCCATTACTGTTGTAATTTTAAAGTGTATTTATGTACAGTTGCCGAAATAAACGTTCATTCATTAATTATCTGAAAAGCCAACCGATACCTGTGACAGTAAAAGCAGCTTAGTTTGTTCAAAGAAACTTGATGAATTAAGATCTTTGTTTTAATATATACTCAAGGCCTTCTAAAAATCCAGCCGATGCCTGTGGCAGGAAATTCCGCTTAGTTTGTTCACCTATACTGTGAACATGGCTCTTGCTCTAAAATGTACTTAGTATGTTCTGACAAGCTAGCACTACCTGTAACAGAAAAAGCATTCTGTTTATTTAATTGTTTGATTAAGGCTCTTGTTTCTAAACGTTGTCAGTCTTTTCTGAAAACCGATTTCTGTGGCAGAAAAAGAAGCTTAATTTGTTCGCCGATACTAAGGAGATTATGGTCCTTGTTGTGAAAGTATTTTCTGTAACTCAGCATTTTCTGATAAGACAGCTGATACCCGTTGCACCAAAAGAAGCTTAGTTTCTTGATCGATTCCAGGGCGATTATGGCATTGTTTAAAATTAACTCAGTATTTTTCTGATAAGCTAGTCTAAATCTTTGGCAGAAAAAGAAGCACAGTTTGTTTATCAATTCTACGAAGATTAAGGGCCTTGGTCCGATACTTTATATAATTAGTGATTTCTGAAAATCCATTCTATGCCTGCCGCAGAAAAAACAACGTTGTTTGTTCACCAATACTTGGAAAATTGTGGCTCTTGCTATAATATATACTTACTATGTTTGAACAAGCTTATTTTGCTCATCGATTCTGGGAGTCTAAGCCTTTTTTTTGTGAATCATACTCTGGACTTTCTGATATCCCAGCTTATTCCTGTGGCATAACGAAACTTATATTGTTAAATAACTAATGGCACATAAAGACCTTTGTTCTGGGCTGTACTCTGTATTTTTTGACAAGAAAGGTAATATGTTTAGTATAAAAAAAGAAGCTTAGTTTGTTCATCGATTCTAAGGAGCTTAAGGGTTGTCATTTTACTCAAATGTTTTGACATGCCAGCTGTTACTTATGACACGGAAAGAAGCTTACTTTGGTCATCGATTCCTGGTATTTTAAGGCCCTTGTTCTGGAATGTACTTCATATTTTCTAAAAAGCCAGATGAAACGTTTGACAGGAAAAGGAGCATAGTTTGTTCGTTGATTTCAGGGAGATTATGGTCGTTTTCTGAAACGTATCCTGTGTATCCTGACAAGCCAGCCAAGACTTGTCCAGGGAAACCATATAAGTTTGTTCATTGATTCTAGTGGAAATTATGGGACTTGATATTTTTGACAAGCCATCCAATAGCTTTGGCAGGAGAAGCAGCTTAAGGTCCATGTTATGAAACATTGTAGGTATTACTCTATTTTATGTTCAATTATTAAATGTTAGCTTAAACGTTTAAACCTGTATTACCCGGTATAAAAATTAACATTTTGGTTACACGAGGGAGAGCAATAACTATGTTAATAATTATCAAATTTAATTAGGGGTAAAATGTTTTTGGGAGCTTTCAACGGTAAAAAGTAAATCCAACAATAAGGTATTAAATTGTTAGATATTGTAATCTCTAAGTCGGATACAATCAAACTTAAATCAAAATACATAAACACCAATGATAAGGAAGAAAAATAAAATAAAGTTAAATATATATAAATAATTTAAAGAAGTGTAAATATAGTTAAAACACTTTTTCAGAATCTAAATTTTTAGAAAAAGTTTCCATCTTTAAAAGTCGCGGACCACCTGGCATGGGCTCGTGGATTTGTAGTGGTCCGCGGACCACACTTTGAGAATTATATCATCTGAGAAACTCTTTAGTAAATGATATAATTTTGTACATAATTAATAATTATATTCATGCGTGGAGAGACCATATTAACTTATTCCTCCCTTACTCACACTTCCAATCAAACAAATAAATAAAAATATTTGTGAAACTTATTTAATTATTTTATCCTAAACTGTGGGTTTTCTGCATTTTGAGTTGAAGATTGTAAAAAATATAAAGTGCTAAACCCAATTTAAAAAATAAATTTTCTTTAGCATTAATGAAACTTTAACGTCTTAATATTATAATAAAAAGTTTTACTAAAATGCTATTACATTTTAAATGGCTTATATAATATATAGCAATGCCATATAAAATAATTTCAGAAATTAAATAATAATCATAACAGTTATACAATCTAATATAACACTCAGATGCATGTTCGGTTACGTATTAAATCTCAAGATTTAAAAAAACCCTATTTTTTAAAAGAAATGTATATTTTGAATTATTTTTAAATTGTTTGTTCTTAGATTATACAAAACACAGAAAAAGAGTATATACTTTTTGTTTGAGCAAACGACAAAGTTTTCTAGTTCCTTTGTCAAAAAACTTAATGTGCATACATTTTGTAATCAGTCCATCCTTTGATACACAATTTTTTTTTTATTCAAATTTTCTCTTTGGGTATTTCCGCATCAAATAAGTATTCCATCATACTTTTTTTCACAATCAAAAAAACGTAAATTTCTAAGAGCAATGATGGAAAGTTCCTTGTAATTATTGGTGATATCAATCTCTGTTAACTGGTAACGAGAACTTTAGTTTTATAAAATAAACAATTTATGCGTATCTGTTCTGTTTATCTTAAACTGTTTATAAATTATAGAGAGATTTAAACTGTTTCTCGATTTTTGATTTTTAAACACGTTTTACATATACTAATATCCGTTAACTTCATTATTATTATGTTTAGTTCCATATTTTATTTTGCCTTGTTTTTCGAACAGAAAAATATATATCACTGATCAGAGAAGCCTATTGTCAAAAGTAAACTAGGATGTGTTTTATAACATTTATTAAATTAATAGTAAAAGTTATATAGTAACTAGTTTTTTTTATGTTTAAGCATATATAAGCTAGAAGCAATTCTTGACGACTGTTTCAAGGGTGTCTTCGGAACAAAACTATGACCAACTTATGCTTCAGGACATTTCCTCATGTAGATGAGCTATTACCTAGTCGCTGAAATTTAAAACGGTTTGAAAAATAATGGGTGCTACTTATATAAATGTTCACTATAAATGTAAATAATTTTAGTACATACATATGTATAATATAACTCTTTTCTATTAGTAGTATTATCTAGTAACATACTAAACAAACTATTCAATACATATGCTGAATTAAATTAATGTATTTATTTGTTTCATTTTATGCCTATTTTTGTTATGATTTTTACGTACATTTAAATAAAGAGTTTTGATATAGATTTGAGTGATTATGAGTAACTTGTTAGTATCTTTGTATACTTACAATTGGTAATTCTACTTCAGTACTCGGTTTTGGCTCTTCATTCGAAATTTGTAATCTCTAAATAGATTTAAAATCGATAATAATGTAAAATGAGTTACATATTTTTTTATTTCAATTAAATGTCCTATCTGTGGAAATGTTTTTAATTAATCTATTTGCTCTAAATGTGGTAACATTACAGCTACTATAAGATGCTAAAAGTGTAGGAACTGGATGAAATGTCATGCTAATACAAATATTACTCGCTTTATATTCGCAACAGGTAAGGCTGCAATATGAAAATTCGCAGAGCAGATTGGGGACGTGAATCTGATATTGGGTTCCAAATATTAATATATAATAAAATTCCATTATATAAATATATTATTATATAATTTTCAGAGCAAACATCCTCTTGTTATAAGCTCTGATTGAGCAATTTTATACAATTTTACTAACACAAACCTTAAATAAATTAATAAGTAATTTACTATTAAATAGAATGTCACTAACTCTGCAAACTCTTTTTTATAGTTTGGCTATTATATTTGACAGAACACGACTATACACAATACTAACTGTTGTTAAGCTCCTGACCAACTGGCAAGTACTGTGATTTCACATATATGGCCATTATATTCCAGTGTGCTGGCGTACAAACAACAAATTTTATCCATACTATAGATAGGTGATCTGAGTTAAAGTTTTCTAGGAACGCTAATTTTAAAATTGCTAAGTATTTATTTTTTTCATTGAATAATATTGTGTTAAGAATAAGTGCGAAGAAAGGCTTTGAAAGCAAAGTTTTTTATCTGCAAGCGCACACTAAATATAAGTACAAACAAGAGGCTGTGTGACGTCGTAATAAAAAGGGAAAGTTCTCTCTCATCTGTCATGACATTTCCTTATATAATTAAAACATTAGTTAATAAAAGTTAATTAGACTCGCAAAGGGCAAATCACTATTATTGAAAATTACCTTCAGAAACGATCACGCTGTGGAAACACGTCCATTGACTGTATTTTGATGTTATGGAATTACAGTAATTGAGCATGATTTCTATAAAATAACAATTGGAGCAAATTGCAAAGATGCTAAGGCTCATATCGTGGAACAGACATTTTAAATGTATTATTTTATACAGATAGGCCTACCGCATCCTACTTTTAAAAGGCTGAAAATTTTGGATCTTATTATAAAATCTAAACTAATTTTATCACTAGTACAATATTGTATAGCTTGTATTTGTGATTGATACTGAAGGTGCTCAGAGCTAAGAAGAAATATTTCCTAAAATAACGTATTTTCTATACTTTCAAGGTAGGACTACGTCACACCACGTTCCATGTATCAGGGTGATTGCACGTACAAAATTTAAGTTCATATCTTTTTCGAAACATCCTACAAGCAGGTAGACAGACGTACATCGTACGAAAAGGATATTTTTACGACCGCCCAGCAGGCAATAGAAAAGATGCATCAGGCTACTGATTGACAAGCTTCAATTACATGCACATCACGTCTCATTCTTATACATGTATACATGCAGTTGCATAAAAAATGCAATGTGTAGAAAAGATATATTTTCTAGATGCTTTGATACAAGATAAATTCATATGTTTGCTCAGTAACTTACATTTTATTTCAATGTATCTGTAGTAAAAGAAGGTATAAAACGCAGGAGTGCACTGAAGAAAATATTATCATCGACCTTTAACCATAATTTCGCCTATCATACATTCTTTTTTATTATATGAGTATATACGAAAGTTTTTCTTTTAAAATTCCATATGATTTATCAAAATTTGTATAAAACTATTTTGTTGTTGCCATCATTGTTACCTCTAAGACAATCAATAAATATATACTACGTTCAGCTATTTCACCATCATTGATTTCGGCGTTGCTAATGTAGAAATGATAATTTATGTAAACATGTCTATTCTATCAAAATATTTTTGTACTGAGAACAGACACACAAACATAAATAAAAAAAACCAGGACCTCAAGAGATATTTTTCACTTAGGCTAATATAATAATAATTTAACATATTACCAGACTCTTTACAGCATTGTTTTGTCTACGAAAAAACATTATATATATATATATATATATACACAGTTTTACACTTTTAAATGACCTACAGACATTCATTTTTTAACGATATTACAGGATCACTTTCAGGTGTTACCGCTGTTAAAAACTGAAGAAAGTGACTGTTTGTCTCCCAGCTGTTTGTTTCTTGTGTGTGTATACGACAGGATGTAACAGATCTCCGCAGGAATCAATTGTGTAGAGATCTTTATAGGTCACGTTTAGTTGTTACGCTATTCAATCAAGAAAGTGACTGTTATCTTTCTGGCTCTTTGTTCTAGTGATGCCTTTTCTTCTTTACGTATATACGTCACTAACCTATAAACGTATGTATTTTACAAATCTGTATATTCACTATTTTACAATACTTCTTCAATAGTTGCATTATATAGCTGGAAATTATAATCGTAATTTTTCCTAGTATAATGCAATTGTTTTCACTTTAGATTCTATAATATAATTTGTCAAATTACTTGAAAGACTACTAATATAAAATAATAAATTATTTTATTTCCACTACTAATTGAATTGTTACGATTATTATTTCATAATTTAGATATTTTCAGAATACTAATAAAAAAGTTGCGTAACTGCAAAAGACTAAAAATAATAAAAATAATTTTAATATTAAATAATAACCAACTTCAAATGCTCCCTTCAACAGTTTATGTGTCCCACGAAATAAACACTAATAGAAACAAAATATTTTTGTCCAGATTGTATGTGAACCAATATAAATAAATATTATTATTATATAATATGTTATTACTTTAACACGATAATGTTTATGAAAATATTACATTTATTCTAACGATGAAAATCCAATAGAACTATATCCTGTAATATCAGAATAGAAAAGTAATAAATAAATGCAATGTTTTAAAGTAGTATAATAACTCCAAAAATATTTAACACGTAACATTATATTCAGCAGGACATACCTGATGCCAAGTTATTGACAAAATGTGAATAGAAATATTTATATTTATAAAACAATATAAAACAAGTTTTTCACCTTGAATACAAGAAAGCCTAGTAAAGTGTCTTATAGAACTTCTTTAAAGAAAATATATATTTTCCAACCACTTAGAAACTGGTGTGTGACTTAGAAGGAGATAATATTTAAAAGTTTTTTAATATAATTGCAACTTTATTTTAATATAGATTTTTGATTCCCGTGTGTTTACTTTTGATAAACAAAATCTGAGAACTTTAAAAACAAAACTATATTGTACAGGAAAATGCACATATTATGTACAATGTATTATATATTATCTGTATAGTTTTGCATTAGGTATTATTAATACGTCCGCGGTACTACTCAGAATCGATTCAGGTTATAAATAACATTAATCTTCAACATTTATTTCGTTTACTGTGAATTTGAGCCCAAAAGATTTTATAGTAGGCTTCTAATTGTGAGATAACACAAATTTGCTGTTGTATTATTATAAACTGTTATGTATTTTAAAGGTTTATTTGCTTAACAATATATCGTTGATATGAAAAACACTTGATTAAAAAGATTATGTAGTAAATGTTAGTATAATAAATGTATAAAGCTCATGCAATTAGGTTGAAAACTTACCTTTGTTTCGAATTAGGTCGTAAACCTAAAAAGTAAATATTATTATAAACTACTGAATATTTTATTCATACTTTTAAATATAAACTTATAATATGAAACTACCTTACATTTTATATTGTCGCTTAACTTTAATATACGGTAATAGTGGCGTAATGAGTTCTAAAATATAACTTTGTTACATAAATAAATATTTATTCAATATTTGTTTAAAATTCTGAAATATTCAGGGAAAATACATTTTATAACATGTCAAAAGCAGTAGTATTAGAATATATCCAAACAATGCTCCAGAATGAATATTTAAAATGAGAAGAACGTCAGCACAGATGGGCCGGGTTGTTAATGGGAACAAAAACAATGGCAGGAGACAAAGTGTGCTGCATTAGAAAAAAGGGACAAAGACATTACTTTTAATGCTTTTAATGTTTTTTAAAAATCATCTAAACAACTACACGAGTTAAAATGTAATGTAGTCGAGATAAAATTTAATTTGAATGTAACCATTGCTATACCAACATGATATTATTATTTAGTTACGGAGTAGCTTTTTCTTAAAGCAAGTATTCAATCAGGCTTTGAGGTGAACTAATAGGGTTTTGTATCTGGAATATTTGTATAGTTTGAGTTATAAAATATAAACTACAAAAAGTTGGTATAAACAATCCGATGCACTTCGTTGTTCAGCACACCTCAGCTCCGTACAGGAGAACAAAATAGACTGCAGTCATCAGAAGTCTTCTTCGGCCGGACCCGGGGCCACCGTCATTGGCAATCAGCCGACTAAGGCATTGGATCTCCTTACCGGCCTCGTTCACACTTTGGAAATCTGGTCTCTCCCAGGTCAGGTTACACACGACCATTACCCCGAGGTACTTATAAGGTCTAGTGGTCCTGACTGTAACCCCACCCATGTGGAGCGTTACGACAGTTTCTACCCTGTTCTCGGTGAAGGCGTACTCTATAATAATGTAGCATTACTGTTGGTATATATTTTACTGTATAAATATGACATAGATATAATAAAACATAAACTGAACATTAATAGGAAACGGAGTGCAAAACATACAAGAATATAGTAAAATTTTAAGGACAAATCATATTTAGCAGAACAAAATTATGTTAATAGCCGCTATTTATATTTCGTTTATTATTTATTCATTTATGAGTTTACTTACGCTGATTTGTAGCAATATGCTAAATGTACATGTATAATCAAATGAAATATTTGCTAATTAGAACGAAATAAATATTTCAAAGGGGGATAATGTTATTATTATATATTTTATGTTTTGACGTTTCGTATGCAGGATAGGTTTTAAAAAATTAATTTTAACAGTTATATTGTAATTCTCGTTTTTATTATAATGAATGAACGTAACATAAAATATTGTTATAGTGTTGTTTTTGTCTATACTATTTGCTCTTTGTACCTTACGCTACAAATATATATTTGAGTTTAAAATATATTATTATAACTCAAATTTTGTTATATATCGAGAGCAGCTCTCTCTTGTATGAGGGATGCTAGGGTTATCTTCATTCTTACACTATAAAGAAAAAGTAAAACTTAAAGAAACCGAACAAATACAACCCATATTTTTAGGCTTATCTCCATGTACGTAACATTTTTTTGAAAGTATGCATGTAAACATTGTTATATAAGAAAAATAAAACTTCGTTTAAATCTATTTTCACCTTAAAATGTGGAGACGACTCGTTATGTCGTTAATCATCTCTTGTCAATTTAGTAACAAATTTACTATCCTAGCATATCCTCAGGTCCGCAATACTATTTAATATTAGTGATAGAGATTAAAATTATTTCTTGCTACCGTATTAATCAAATACTAGGTCACCAACGAATAATAATGACTATGAAGTGATATAACATTCATAAGTTTATCCCTTGCATTAATACTCTGTAATGATGATTTTTTATGTGAATTCTAAAGAAGTAAAAATATAAATCTAAAGTAATAAAAACAACCCTGTTTTATTAACAACCTACAGTGAAATGCATCACCACAATGGCGATGGCTAAGAAAAGTTGTTTCCAAAACTCGCCAGCAATCAGACGTGAGAGGAGTTTATGATGGCTGAATCATAAATATTGGCTTTTGCTTTATGGACTGTTGTTTTCCTCACATCTTATCCTGAGTAAATAACTCCACTTATTTTGCGTTTATTTACCTTCTATTACATACTAATATGATTCGTATAGCGCCACGATTCAAATATAATATGATTGAATAAATCCCTGGTATATTGCATTACACCAGGCAAGTGAGACTCATGAATTTTAATATTTCTATTTGTGTTTAAATCATTTCATAAGTAAAATACATATAAATATTATGTGTTGAAATGAATTAAAAACACATACTTTCACAGGCATTAATTTTAAACTGCAATGTGGGGCAGGGGATACGGTATGTGGGTAACCAGACGGGAATAATATTTGTGCTAGCATCATCTTATGTAGGAGGATATTATACCGATTTTGGATTAGTAGTTTACTGTCAGTGATGGATAAACGAACCGCAGTCCATTACGGCGGTCACGGTACGTGGGTAACCACACCGGGATAAGAGTTATTACTAACACATCTCTGGCAACATATGTATCCGTCTCAGGCATATTGACAGTCTCTATTTTTAAATGTATGTTCTTCCCTTAAAAAAAATATTTACTTTTTACTTTATTACTGTAGATATAGCCTGGCACTTAAACTAACGAACTAATTAATTGTATTTTTCGGTAAGTAAAATCATAATCTTGGTAAGCATTTATAAATTTTCTTTGATTATTTGTTTAGTGGTATTATCACTATAGGTGAACAATAATCTACTACGATATTAATTTTCATTGGGCATTCCTTTTATATTATTTATTTAACGGTACATATACGCGTATTGGTTAAGAATCCATTGCAACACGCTCTTCGCATAATTTACAATGCAGCTTAAGTGTGATAAAGGTATTATAAAATAGCCTACATATGTAAAACAAGACGCAAAGGCAGTAATATTAATTATTCTAATATGTGTATATTGCAAAAAAATTTTGATTTGGAATTTCGCTAAAGATAAACACTAATTAAATTATGATTAGCAAGACTTGCTGTTAGCTAAGGCATAATTTTATACAATTAGTAGAGAATTTAGAGAACGCTAAATTAGATGGTATAGTCAAAATTGCGTCCTAATTGTGCATTTGGAGTCCCCTAAGGATCTTTCCAACCTGAGCGGCTTAAAAACAAACTATCCACAACAGCAAAATTGCCTAAAATAGTTTACATTTTTCTTCTTTTAATAGACTAAATAAAACTTTACACATTTGTCACTTGGAAGGATCAAATTTATTAAATACAATAAATACAAAAATTTAACCGAGCCATTGTAAAGCGGATTAGAGCTATAATACACTTATTCCAATAAAAAAACAAAGATCTTATTATTGGATTATAAAAAATATAGATGTAGTAAAAAAGTAAGTTTCATTTACACATAAATATTGTTTACACTCACTGCAAAGAAAAGTTTTCTACGGTAGAAAATCTAGTTAAAAATAGTGTATTTATTTTATATAAACAAACCCCCATGATAGAATCTATATATTGAATACATACCTGCAGCAGAATTTAATCAACAAACCTTGCACGGCTGTCATGCAATAGGGTTTTTAATAAAAATATTTATTCAGCAATCTCACAAAATATATTGGATACATATTAAAATAAATTAGTAACCTACTGGATATAATATACTCCTGCAATATATGTCAGGTTATCTGAGTCCTTCTCAGCTGTATATATATACGATATATATATATATATATATATATATATATATATATATATATATATATATATATATATTTCCTATAACTTTCTTTTCAATAACGTTGTCATGATTCAGATTTTTTCTAAGTCGGTAACAGCATAATCAGCCTCGAAAAACCGTGTTTGATCAAGGAGTTTGTTCCTGCTTAAATAAGGACACAACTTCAGATATATCAAATCTTAGTGTTCTGAGAGTAACAAATGATTTTTTTTAAGGCGATTGTTATATTAAGATTCATTTGGACTCTATCACTTTATTTTAAATATTTCTTTACTTGATCAAGATAAGCCAACCGTTTAAAAGAGGTTTTAATTAATCATTATAGGCCATGGTTAGGTAATAAAATATGTAGCTGAAGAGCTTATAATAGGTTACCTCCAAAACTAATTTTGTAGTCTAAGTAACACATGTTGTATACCGCTGTAAAGATGAAATTCAGAGAACAATAATCTTCAAAAAATAGAAAGTAATAAATCAATTAGTTTTGCGATTGTAAAAAATATTGCAATAAAAGAAGCTACGTAACATTTTTATTTCTAGTAAATATCACTCTTATTTCATAATACTATGTGACTACATGATACTTTGCTAGTGGTTTAATTAAAAATATTTTAAATTTACTTTTGTATAAAGTCTTAATTAATATTTAAATAAGCAATGATGAAATGAAATTAAATTAAATTAAAAACTTCTTTGTTATTGAGAAGAAGATAGGATTTAAAAGCCTTCTTAAAAGCTTTAAAACACAAATATAGAACATAAATTTATTCACTTGTACCGAAATTTGATGTCACATGTTAAACTAAAATTACATACAATAATACAATAGGGGGTCAAAGGAAATTACCATGTAAATATTTTTTAATTATCTATTTAACTAAACTCAATAAAGGTGTCTCTCTTACCATATATAGTCAACTAATAACTATCATATAATTATCAGTTTTCCTTTTTCCGATCATTATAATGTACACAAAGATTTCTATGCCATACATTTTAAATACTATATTATTTCTAAATTACCCTAACACATATATACTAACAAAATGCTCAGGACTTCGTGTGCTCTAAATTATTGCTTTGATAGACAGTGAATTTATTTAATATAATATTTTTACAGCATATAATAATTTCGAATAATACTCATCCAGCCATTAAAGGTTGGCAGAATGGTACGTGATGTAAAATTTGAAAAAAATTCGATACCATGAGTCTGGCAACATGCAAACCAATATAACCAGGACATCAATCGCATTTACAAGATTAGTAATTTGATTGAGTTTCCTGATCAACAAATATTGGGCTTTCGATTCACCACACTAGGAGAGATTAAAATCAATTTTATTGTATAAGCAATACTCCGTTATCTGCGACATGGTACTACAGTACCTATAATTGAATTGTGAGAACCATCGATATGTGAGACCTACGCTACGTAAAGGTAATTACAACAAGGGCAACCAAGGTATTTGTGTGACTAGTATTACAGTTAGGTTTTCTGATCTACACCTGTTGCGCTTTCCATGCACCATACTTGAAATGGAAAAAACTATTAGCAAATATTGTAGCAATAAACAATAATGTAGCACGCCAGTTTCTAGTTTGAAATTTTTTTAATACATTGAGCAGCTAAATAAGTAAATAAATATAAATAATTTAACTTGTCTTCTAGTAGTATTAATCCGATAGGATTAATATATTTACTGGAATTTCAAAAAATAATTAAGGTATAAAACATGGAATTTTAAGAAATGATGTCTTATTGTGTCATTTATGATCAGTTAAACCTGGGGCCAACCATACTGTCGTGAGATGACGCCATTGGAGCCACTTCAAGTGATATGAAATCTATTTGTTGAAAATTTAAAACCTACATCTGACTTTTGAGCTGGACAAAAATAATTTTATATTGTTGTATTTTCGGAACCTATTATTGCAGGAAAGATCCTTTACACTTTTTGTCATTACGAAATTATATAGGATTCGTAAATGATTCTGTGTATCTAAGGGAATTTATATAGCAGGTTTCCTTATGCAATATAAACGACTATGAACGAAAATTTAACCATGGGAAACATTAATTCAGATGTGACCTTTGGGCTAAAAGAATATTTTCCACACAACTATAGGTTTTAAAATTAAAATAAACATAACGTTTAATCTATATTTGTTCAATATGAGTATGACCCTTGCATTTTTAGGTAGTAATATTTCAGGAGGATGTATATCTTTCTTCACATATCATTGTATATTTTCTGTATGGACTGATACAATTTTATATAATTAAAATATTAGGAAAAAAATTTTTGTGACAGTAAGTTTTACGATACAAAAACTTATTTATTTCATGAACCTTCCCTGCATATTTCTCACCTTACACCAATTAATATTTATTCTGCTGCGTCTACAGTACGTTGAATTGAATATTATTAATTTTCGATAAATTAAGAACCGCCAACGTGCAGATCACAATAACCATAATAACCAAAACTGTAACACAATTGTTAGATTAGTCGAAGGATTCCGTTTTTTTTGACATATATATTTACAATTTATTGATTAAAGAGATTAAGATATAACAATTTCATCGTTTTCATCTTATCTATATACTCTCGATGTAAATATCATGCCTTTATGGTGCTTTTCATTTCATATTTCAGTTATATCATATAATTCCAGATATAAAGTTCAATATTTGAAAACCTGTATTTTATAAAAAAACTATGAATAAACTAGTGTAGTAACAAGTAAATTCCTAAAAACATATTTTTAGTAAATAAATTAATTAAGTACCATAACGAATAAAGCAACTTTTATATATTCTTTAATTTAGTAGTGAACAACTACTAAAATAAAAAGACGGCCTAACTAAAAGGATCGTGAAACAATGCATTTTTAAATTTTGTAAATTAGACAATTTATTATTGAATTAGTGAATTTATAATTATGATCCTAGTAATACACGGAACCTATATGATAGAAATATAGAACTGAGAGACACTAATGTAATAAACTTATATTTCTCTATAACATTTGGATTTAAATTACAAACGAACTACACTTACATTGATTTCTTAGTAATTTAGTTATTATTTTTAGAGGTTAAAATTAACAGAAAAAAGGCTAAAATTCACTACTTTTAGTTTCCAAATTTCTGCCACATTTTTATGTACCAATACGTTAGATAATACTATGGGTCGATGTCTCGACGTAAATATCTATTCTCTTTTTTTAGGTATCAGGACACCTGTGACATGACTGTCCTTCACTTCTTTAATTAGTGTGACATGTGTTGTGCGGTGCCCTTGGTTCTGTGCAGTACATTGTTTTCTCCATAGTCATCCACCTACCTTGGTGCGTGTGAAAAATGCTGTGAAGGGCTTTTGGTTCTAAATATTAACGTATTTGAGTTCATTCTCTCAGGTTTTAAAATGTAAATGATCGGTTTTCATCTCATATTGCCTATTGTAGTAAGTTTTCGACGGCAAGTATATCTCCACACGTTTTCTTCTTAGGATTTTTATGTATGATCAACTTCAGTCATAAGGTTTTTTTTAATAACTGAAGGAGAGAGTATATTGAATCCTCGAAACGTAGTATTATAATTTTGTAACGTACTCATATTATAATGACAAGTTTCCATGGTCAAAATATTATTTTAAATGATCAGTTGACAATAACAAGCTTGGCCTAGTTCAGTATTAAATCATATCTTTCTTAAATGTATTGAATATGATTATTTTCTACCAATTTAAGATTGAGAAAGAAATTAAATCATTTCTTACGCAATCCATAAACAGTGCATTAATAAATAAAACCTGTATATCAATAAAAAATAACAGCCTTCCTAAACATTCAAGTCGGTGTCTGAAGGAAAATTCTTTTGCGTTAACAGGAACACTGAATTACATTAGCAAGAAACACAAATATCAAGACATTGACGAGAACAAAGACAAATACATCTAATCAATGCGAGATTACCAGGAGGAACGATACAGGTGCGGTACAGTCACGTGACTGATGGATGTGCTTAGCTTCTTATCATCCTTTGTTGTGTGGACGCGTTTATAATTAACTTTATCCATTTCTCCAATAATGAACCTTCGTTATGGAATTTAATGAAGCTAAGACAATGAGGAGGGACGTCTCAGGTAGCTAGGTTTGATAAATTAGTAGGCAACTATGCTCCCAATAATTCATGGAATATATTTTTATCTCCACACGCACCTCGCAATTACAATAACCACAATGCTACACATACAAGAAGGTTTTAGGATATCGTTGCAGGATCTTTAATAATGTATAATACATTACGAATACGATATTATTGATGTTACCTTTGTATACGGTTAATCGCTTGTATCACACGATGACTGCAATGTGCCACACGTCCATATGTCAAGACTGTAATTGTTTTCTGTATAAGTTTATTACAGCTCTCTCAAGCCATACATTACAGCTTGACGCTTGTACACGTACATTTCTCACCTCTCTTCTTTATGTTCTATGTTTTACGTGACTGTTTTTCAAACAAGAACAGCTTTTAAAATCCGAAGTAAAGATAGCATTATGAAATTAAAATAATGTTTTACTTGTAGTATAACGCACAAAATCATTACAAATAGTAGAAAAGATTAGTATACTATTTCCATAAGTAAACTTGAACTGTTAAGGATAATATGAAAGCAAGTTATCAGTATAAATTTCTAAATAAGATTGGTAATTAAATAAAATATTTATAAATATATTAATGGATGTGAGATTCAAATATATATCAAGAAACTACATTTTACTCCCATCTTCACTATAGTCGTTGTTTAACTTTATAGTGTTGACATTTTTAATTATTATTACTGACATATTATCCCATTCATTATATTTTAGTGTACGTAAGTTCAATAGTATTTTTTGTGAAGTGTTTATTATTTGTTACCTTAACTAATATAAATGTTCCTTTAGAAGCAATAACTGATACAACTTTTAATATATATTTAATAATATCAACATTTTAATATTATATTTTTATACTAAAGAAAATAATAATTTCTGTAGGTAACAAAACATTTTTATTTAATACGATGTGACTAAAAAATTAGATTGGGCGTATTGAACAAGTTATTTTTAACGTTGAATGCTGGCATCTACTTTGCGGCGAGTAGCACACACGAGGTGAGGTATTTACCAGACCCGCCTGCCCAAAGCCTGAATTTTATATGAAACAGCAGTTGTAAATCAAAGCGCATAATTAGTTTGTTATCATAGAAATCACGGCAGGAGGATAAGGCACAGGGGTTGTGTATGGAGCCAAGGCCAAAACCTGAGGATCTAGAACCAGAAATGTTACAATTATGGTCCTGGCCTTTAATTATGGACGCATCAGTTTGTCTGCTCAACTAAAATCCTTCCCAATTGAAAAAATAAACTAAAAAGCAATTACACTTTAATGAATCTTTTTCTTATACTCATGACTCATTATAAACTGATTTCTAGTTCAATTGTTTTATTTGATTGTTACAGATTATTTACAATATAAACTTTTAAGGCAACAATAATTCCTTGAAAAATATTATACTTTACTCTCTTAAATGCTGGACAAGTAACAGTTCGAAATGTCCTCGACATTGAACGAAGATACACACAGAAAGTAATATAGATATTTTTTTTCTGAGATTGATATGATATAGATGACTTTGTGACTTGATTGTCTAGACAACATACCAAAGAAGAAATATTGGATCTTTTTCCGTTATGTGTCAGCAATTTCTATTTATTGTCTATGAGGAAAAAACTGAGTGGAATTCACTTTGTAATGGAAGAATAGGTATTTTTAGATAATACAAACTGCCGACAGTAGTTATAACCGGTTGGACTTTGCCCGTCTGGACAAGATAACGAGGCGGCGCGAATAACGGAGCCACGGTAGCGGTGCAGTCAGTTCCTGCTCTTGCCTGTGCGTGTATTGTTGTCCTGTTTAGTCGTCTTAGTGTGTTTAATGCTGTGTGTAATGAATTTTTATCCAGTTGGTTGGAAAGTTGTAAAAATGAAGAAGACGCTGTGTCGTTTTTCCAGAAAAAAGGATTGTTACACAATCCACGTAAATGTGCGAACGGACATGAAATGAAATTAATATTTACTAAATCGATTCCGTTGGGTTTGTAATAAAAACAACGTGCCGCGGAGTACAAAACAATTGCGTCAAGGACACATATTTCACCGGCTCCAAAGTTACCTTTTCGAACAGTTCTGTTTTTCATATATTGTTGGTCACAAGAATTGACGTCGACAAAATTCTGCGAAAAAGAACTTAGGTAATAAATCATGGAACTGCGGTGGACTGGAACAATTACATGCGTGAAGTGACCGCGAGTCACTTGGTAACAAAACCCTATTGTAATTGGCGGACCTGGCCTGACGGTTGAAATTTGACGAAAGTTTATTTGCTCGCCGGAAAAATAACGTCGGTCGTGCTATTCCAGGAACAGTGGGTTTTTCGGTGGGAATCTGTAGAGAAACTAAAGAATGTTTCTTGGTTGCCGTCGAAAATAGATCAGCCACACAATTAATTCCAATAATTAAAAACTACATTCGGAAGTGGAACGACAATCATTTCAGACGAATGGAAATCATATAAACAATTGTAACAAACACGGTTATGAACATTTTTACTGTTACTCATAAATACAATTTTGTTGATCCGGAGACAGGTGCTCACACACAATACGGTTGAAAGTAACTGGCGGCTTGCAAAAACATCGCAATAAAGTTCAGTGCGGTACGCGGCGCTCTATGATTGACTCATATTTGTGTGAATTTTTGTGGCCGCGTCGCCGAAATCGTGATAAAGACTTAATTTGAACAAATTAATTAGTGATATTGTCGCCTACTGGCCTCCAGAATAAAGGTATGTGGTATTTGTTTTATTACAAAGACATAGAAATAATTTTTTAGAAATTGCTGACACATAACGGAAAAGATCCGAAATATTTTTCACCTCTCAAAGTGGGGAATATTCCTTTTTTATAGTTTATTGTTATGTATTCTAATATTTACTGAATCATTTAAATTTTATATTAAATAAAATGTATTACTTTTACTTGAAGAAGTGTTTAACGAGTAATTATAAAGGACCTCCTGAAAAATTTTGTATAAAAAAAGAGACATTTCAAAGTATATTTGTATATTTTAGCGCGTAGAAGAATTTTGCGATGTACATTGCTTAGACTTAAATATTAAACATATTTTCAACATAGTATCCACTTGTCGGCTTCCACTGCCACGCTGTAAACACACTGGGCACGTTACTGTATACCCAATGACCTTTGCAACAACACGACAGAATGTAACACATCTCCTTAGTAATCCATCGTTTGTTGATCTTACAGGTCACGCTTACCTGTTAACCGCTGATCAATCAAGACAGTGTCTGTTAGCTTTCCAGCTCTTTGTTCTAGTGATGCCTTTTCTTGTGTCGATACGTGTTTATTTCCCAAATCTGTTTATTCACTTGTTCACAATACTTTTTCATTAGTTGCAATTTATGTTATCGATAATAACGATAACCTAGTTTTTAATTTGAATTTCAACTAAAGCCTTTTAATTGTGATATAAAAACACTATTTTCTGTTTGCTTACAGTAAACTATTACTGATGTTGAAGGTTACTTTTCTAAAAAATGATATCCTTAACATGAAAAAATCATACATAGAGTTGTAAAAATATTTTGTAACCTGTTGTTTTTATAAATATAATGTTTACATTTCTACACTAGATTAAAACGATTATCTGATAACTAGATTGAAATAGATTATGAAATCAAATGTAATTAAGTTGCAAGCTTACCAATATTTCAAGTCAGCTCGTGAACCTGTAAAGTACACATTATTTGAAACTACTGAATCCTATATTTATCCTTCTAAATGAAAACGTATACTATGAGGACCATGTTACATTTGTATTGTCTGTAGAAAATAAAATTCCAAATATAATACGTTAATATTGACGTTATCATTTTCAACGTATTAACTTTCTTACATCAAATCATTATTTAAATTACATTTGTTTAAAATTCACAAATAGTTAGGGAAAAACACTTTGTAACATTTTTAAAGCAGTAGTATTACAATACATCAACACAAAGCTCCAGAATGTATATTTAAAATGGGAGAAAACGTCAGCTCAGATGGGCTGGACTGTTTAATGGAGGCAAAACAATGGCAGTAGAGTAAGTGTAATGCGTTAGTTTAAAAGGGACAAAGACATTAATTTTAATGCTTGTAGTATATTTTCAAAACATCTAAAACCATCTAAATTTTAAGTTCAGTTGAAAATGTAATGTGGTCGAGCTGCCTTTAAAATTGTATGTAACCACTCCTATTTACTAACATCTTTTTATTATTTAGTTTTGGAATCACTTTTCCAGAAACTAGAGACTCAATGAGGTAAATGGGATATATATTTAAAATATTTTTATTTCCATATATATATATATATATATATATATATAATATATAATATATATACAAATACATATATATCTTCATGTGAGATAAAATTATAAATTTCCACATATATAAACAATCCGATACACTTAGTTGTTCAGCGCATCTACCCACATCTCATCTCCGTGAGTTAACGGACTGGAAGTGCAGTCATCAGAAGTTTTCTACAGCTAGACCGGGGGCCTAGCTTGGATCCCCTTACCGGCCTTCTCCTAAGTTTGGAAAATCCGGCCCCTCCCTTCTAGTTCAGCTTACACTTGACTTTTAGCCCAAGGTTACTTGGCAGTTCGAGTGGTCCAAAACCGTCACCACTCCCTCGCAGAGTGGTACGACATGTCTTGTCCTTGGTGGTAATGTACTATATACCGATGTAGCATTACCTTACATATATTGACTGTAACAAGCATATAGTAAAATAGCATGGAAAAATATTATTTGGCAGAATAAAAAAAACTATCTTCATAGTAGATAATTATAATGTAATATATTTTTTATTTAGTCAATCATTAGTCCACTTATGTTTTATATGGTCAGTTACTGTAGCATGTAAGAATGTTCATATAAACAAATTTGCAAATGAGGATTATATAAAAATATGAAACAATGTGTGGTAATGTTTTTTGGAAATTTACATTTTTACTCGTACTTTTGTGTACAATACAAATTTTGGAAACATAATTTAAACATGTATATATTTTAATTTGTGTTCCTATGGTTTTGAATGTGCTTAACATAAAGTATTGTTAAATGTATACATTTCTATGATCTTTATACACTTGCCGCTACAACATAACTTCTGTTTAAGTTACAACTATGATTTTTAAACTCTAATTTTGTTAGACATCGAGAGCAGCTTTCTGCACAAATAGGCTTGTGGGTTGCGAGATATATCTGAATTTCTTATATTGCAAAATAGAAGTTAAAATATAAATAAATCAAATAAATACTAACCGTATGTTTTGGATTATCTTTATGTGCATAAAAAGTATATGAACAATTATGTGTAAATATTGTTATATTTAAAAAACTTAAAACTTAGTTTTAAACCTAATTTTAACTTTAAAATGTAGAGGACACTCATTTTGTCGTTAAATCATCTATTGTCAAATTGCCAAAAAAATTTTGTATTAACATTTCCTCACATAGGCAATTTATCATACGGAATGTTAAAGATTAAAACTATTTAATTTTTCTACCGTATCCGTCAAATACTAAGTCAATAACAAGTAATAGTGATTATAAAGTGAAATAAAAATCATAAGTTTTACGCTTGCATAAATAATTTTCCGGTGATAATTTTTTTAAGTAAACTATAAAGAAGTAAAAATAAAAAAATAAAGTAATTACAAAGAGCACAAAATATGTTAGCATTGTTACTAATAAAAGTTAAGAAAACAACCCTGTATTATTGACAAGCTACAAGTGAAAAACAGCAACAATGGCAATGGTTGAGAAAATTTGTTCATGAGCTCGTCAGCAAGCGGACCGTGAGAGGAATCTGTGGTGGCTGAATCATAAATATTGGCTCTTGCTTTATGGATTGTTTGCGATCATCACGTTTTTATCCTACGTGAATAACTGCACGTAATTTGCTTTTATTTACCGCTACTTATATACTTTTGTGCCTAAAATAACGGAACTATTCTAATGTAATAAGTTTGAATAATTCCCTAGGATATATAATAGTACTAGGCAAGTGACACTTATAAATTTAAATATTATTCTTTAAGTTTGATTTATTTTATAAGCACAAACAATCATAAATGTGTGTTACAAACACATAATTGCACAGGCAACTGAAATTTGGGGACAGGACATACGATATGTAGATGACCAGGACAGTAATAAAACTTTGTGCTAGCTAGCATCATCTTATCTAGCAGCATATAGCATCGATTTTGGGTTAGTAGCTTACTGTCAATGATGGATAAACAAACCGCAACCCAGTGCAGCGGTCACGGTACGTGGGTACCCAGAGCGGTACAAGAGATATGCTAACATATCTCTGGCAGCATATGTATCCGTCTCAGGCTTAGTGACAGTCTCAATATTTTAAGCGTATGTTCTTCCTTCAAAAAAATTATTTGTACTTTATGGGATATAGCCTGCTAATAATAAAAAATTTACTATATTTTCGGTTAGTATAATATACAATTTCGTGAACGTAAATATATTTTCTTTAATTTGATTAGTGGTCATATCATTTTGGGTAAAAACAAAACAATAATATACTATGATAATTAATATGCATTGGATATTCCTTTTATAATATTTATTCTACGCTACACATACAGTAACTCCGTATTATATTAAAATCCATTGCGAAACGCACTTCGAATAGTTTACAATACAGATTAATTGAGATAAAGGTAATATACATGGAGAAACCTAAAAATAGTTTATATGCTATTTTTTGTGCGCCATAAAGTGTTTCGTCAGATTTGCCAGACACGAAAACAATTTTTGATATTAGATACACTGAGCTGATTTTTTTAAGATTCCTAGTTAAGAGTCAAAACCACTTTTGTGCCTAACGCAAGTAAACAAAATATTTTAAAGTTGTTATATTATACAATATTAACGCCATTTTCTATACTTAAACGCAAGTATATAATGTACGGTTTTTAACAGATTGTTGAAATACAGGTCGAGACCCTAAAGTTTATGCTGATAAACCTCACTTGTAAAGAACTTTGCTCTCCGTTACACATTACACCACAGTAATGTGAAATTCTAAGTGACGCATTTTATCACATAATTGTGATAAGTCACCCAAGTGGCAATATCACCTAATGTTGAAACAGACACTTCAAAAGGTTTAATGGTGTTAATACTTTTAAAAAACCACAACAGAAAAATTTATTGCAACAAATTTTAATAAGCAATTCGTTCATATTCCTTTGAGATTATAACCTGCCTCTCTCGCTACTTCTCGATAATGCAACCACATTCTTAAAAACTGCTTAACTTTTTTTAATTGAATACAATTACATTATGGTTTCATTTTTTCTTCCCTACTATTTTTAAATCTAAACAAAAAAATAACTGAGACTCTTAAATAGTTTAGAAAATTATTAATTTCAGATAAAGTATCCGTTAGCCAATTTACATTGTTTATAATCCTGTATTTCGTGCGTCAAATGAATTTCCATAATAAATCAATCTTTAGGCTCGCGACTTTTAGTAGGGTTCAAAATTGAAGGGTATGAAAAGTTGAAGATTTTAAAACGTTTATCTCGCCTTATATTGGTTTTTACTTACTTAAAACCAACTAATGTAGGTATTTACAAGATTAGTAATGGCTGTCTTTGTCAGCCATGGAATGTCTCTAAATCCCCTATAAAAATCTAAAAGTAAAATTAATTTTCTCTATGTGTATTTGGAACTTTTACATGAGATACTTTTTTGGAAATGTGCCCTTGAAACTGGCCTTAATACAAAAAACTTGATGTCTAATACGACACTCTGTGGATTTAAAAGAATAAATGAAGCAGGAGATACTAGCCAAATAGAGACGAGGAGGCAGTTTGAACAAGTGCAGGATTTCGAGGGATAACAGACTAAGGTTGCAAAGAGAAAGGCGATCTCTGGTGTTTATCGTCTCTCTCACACTGCTCCTATCGACTTAGAAATCGCTCAACGATATTTCCGACTTTATTTTTTGGTGTCGGCTTAATTTCACTGGAATTTTTATATATCAAGATAACTCACTGTTATGCCAGCTCCTTCACACCATCGTTGGAAGACGTTTTTATTTTAACATCTTTGTAATAACTGCTAAATAAATGAAGAAATATGAAGATAAATATGAAGTTGACGCTATGAAGATAAAATATATTGTGTACATTATCACAGCAATCACGTACCTTTTATTTAACTAAGAAATTGGAGGGTTCCGGAGAGTAAGCAACATTTGTTTGTCAGACCACAATTATAATTTTTAGATGTTGACCTCGAAATACTCTGAAAATGAATCTAATTATGCTATGGATTATGTAATCAGATATCCTGATATTTTATGGCGAGTGATGTTATTGTACGGCTTGATCAAATTTATTATTTCCTATAATGGAAACTCAATATCCGCTATGATTATACCAAGCGTGCTAATTTAATTACATTTTAAAATATTTAAATTTGCAAATTTTCTCATCCACCAGGAGGTATTATTTTTGTATTTGCGCATCTTTGTGTTTATTTAAAATGCTAAAATTACAATTATAAGGGTTAAACACTCTAAAATAAACTGTTTCTGGAAAAATTGCAGGACTTACAAAAATGTAATAATGTTCAAAGTTA